>NW_028137243.1:212500-215001 GCF_965140915.1 Aythya marila | reverse complement strand
ACCCTAACCCTAACCCTAACCCTAAGAGAACCCTAACCCTAACACTAACCCTAACCCTAAATGAAACCCTTTCCCTAAATCTATCCCTAACCCTAACCCTAACCGTAACTCTAATAGAACACTAACCCTAACCCTAACACTAACCTTAATCCTAACCCTAAACCTAACCCTAACCCTAACCCTAATCCTAACCCTAACCCTAACCCTAAACCTAACCCTAACCCTAACCCTAACCCTTACCCTAACCCTAAGAGAACAGTAATCCTAAACCTAACCTAACCCTAAAACTAACCGTAACCCTAACCCTAACCGTAACGCTAACCCTAACCCTAACCCTAACCCTAACCCTAACCCTAACCCTAACCCTAACCCTAACCCTAACTCTTAGAGAACCCTAATCCAAACCCTAAATCTAACCCTAACCCTAAACCTAACCCTAACCCTAACCCTAACCCTAATCCTAACCCTAACCCTAACCCTAACCCTAACCCTAACCCTAAACCTAACCCTAACCGTAACCCTAACCCTAAGAGAACACTAACCCTAACCTTAACCCTAACCCTAAGAGAACCCTAAACCTACCCTAACCCTAACCCTAACCCTAACCCTAACACTAACCCTAACCCTAACCCTAACCCTAACCCTAACACTAAGAGAACCCTAACCCTAACCCTAAGAGATCCCTAACCCTAACCTTAACCCTAACGCTAAGAGAACCCGAACCCTAACCCTAACCCTAACCCTAACCCTAAGCCTTACCCTAACCCTAACCCTAACTCTAACCTTAACCCTAATCCTAAGAGAACCCTAACCCTAACCCTAACCCTTACCCTAACCCTAACCCTAGCCCTAACCCTAACCCTTACCCTAAGAGAAACCTAACACTAAACCCTAACCCTAACGCTAATCCTTAACCTAACCCTAAAACTAACCCTAACCCATACCCTAAACCTAACCCAAACCCTTACTCTAACCCTAACCCTAACCGTAACCCTAACCCTAACCCTAACCCTTACCCTTACCCTAACCCTAACACTAACCTTAACCCTATCCCTAACCGTAACCCTAACCCTAACCCTAACCATAACCATAACCCTAACACTAACCCTAACCCTAAGCCTAAGAGAACACTAACCCTAACCCTAACCCTAACCCTAACCCTAACCCTAACCCTAACCCTAACCCTAACCCTAACCCTAACCCTAACCCTAACCCTAACCCTAACCCTAACTGTAACCCTAACCCTAACCCTAACCGTAAACCTAACCCCAACCCTAACCCTAACCCTAACCCTAACCCTAACCCTAACCCTAACCCTAATCCTAACCCTAACCCTAACCCTAACGCTAACCCTAACAAGAGAACACTAACCCTAACCCTAACCCTAACCCTAACCTTAACCCTAACCCTTAGCCTAAACCTAACCCTAACCCTAACCCTAACCCTAAGAGAGCACTAACCCTAACCCTAACCCTAACCCTAAGAGAACCCTAACCCTAACACTAAGCCTAACCCTAATTTAAACCCTTTCCCTTAATCTATCCCTAACCCTAACCCTAACCGTAAATCTAAGAGAACACTAACACTAACCCTAACACTAACCTTAATCCTAACCCTAAACCTAACCCTAACCCTAACCCTAACTCTAATCCTAAATCTAACCCTAATCCTAATCCTAACCCTAACCCTAACCCTAACCCTAACCGTAACCCTAACCCTAACCCTAACCGTAAACCTAACCCCAACACTAACCCTAACCCTAACCCTAACCCTAACCCTAACCCTAACCCTAACCCTAACCCTAACCCTAACCCTAAGAGAACCCTAACCCTAACCCTAACCCTAACCCTAACCCTAACCCTAACCCTAACCCTAATCCTAACCCTAACCCTAACCCTAACCCTAACCCTAACAAGAGAACACTAACCCTAACCCTAACCCTAACCCTAACCTTAACCCTAACCCTTAGCCTAAACCTAACCCTAACCCTAACCCTAACCCTAAGAGAACACTAACCCTAACCCTAACGCTAACCCTAACCCTAACCCTAACCCTAACCCTAAGCCTTACCCTAACCCTAACCCTAACTCTAACCTTAACCCTAATCCTAAGAGAACCCTAACCCTAACCCTAACCCTTACCCTAACCCTAACCCTAGCCCTAACCCTAACCCTAACCCTAAGAGAAACCTATCACTAAACCCTAACCCTAACGCTAATCCTTAACCTAACCCTAAAACTAACCCTAACCCATACCCTAAACCTAACCCAAACCCTTACTCTAACCCTAACCCTAACCGTAACCCTAACCCTAACCCTAACACTTACCCTTACCCTAACCCTAACACTAACCTTAACCCTATCCCTAACCGTAACCCTAACCCTAACCCTAACCCTAACCATAACCCTAACACTAACCCTAACCCTAAGCCTAAGAGAACACTAACCCTAACCCTAACCCTAACCCTAACCCTAACCCTAACCCTAACCCTAACCCTAACC
>NW_028137243.1:177500-180000 GCF_965140915.1 Aythya marila | reverse complement strand
TAACCCTAAGAGAACACAAACCCTAACCCTAACCCAAACCCTAAGAGAACCCTAACCCTAACCCTACCCCTAACCCTAACCCTTATCCTAAACCTAAACCTAAACCTAAGAGATCACTAACCCTAACCCTAACCCTAAACGTAAGTGAACCCTAACCCTAACCCTAACCCTAACCATAACCCTAACCCTAACCCTAAGAGAATACTAACCCTAACCCTAACCCTAACCCCAACCCTAACACTAACCCTTACCCTAAACTTAACCCTAACCCTAACCCTTACACTAACCGTAACCCTAACCCTAACCCTAAGAGAACACTAACCCTAACCCTAACCCTAACCCTAAGAGAACCCTAACCCTAACCCTAACCCTTACCTAACCCTAACCATAACCCTAACACTAACCCTAAGCCTAACAGAACACTAACCGTAACCCTAACCCTAACCGTAACCCTAACCCTAACCCTAAACCTAACCCTAACCCTAACCCTAACCCTAACCCTAACCCTAAACCTAACCCTAAACCTTACCCTTACCTTAACCCTAACCATAACCCTAACCCTAACCCTAACCCTAACCCTAAACGTAACCCTAACCCTAACCCTAACCCTAACCCTAACCCTAAGAGAACACTAACCCTAACCCTAAACTTAATCCTAACCCTAACCCTAACCCTAACCCTAACCCTAACCCTAATGAACCCTAACCCTAACCCTAACCCTAACCCTAACCCTAAACCTATCTCTAACCCTAACCCTAACCCTAACCATAAGAGAACCCTAACCGTAACCTTAACCCTAACACTAACCCTTACCCTAACCCTAACCCTAACCTTAACCCTAAACCTAAGAGAACACTAACCCTAACCCTAACCCTAACCCTAACCCTAACCCTAACCCTAACCCTAACCCTAACCCTAACCCTAACCCTAACCCTACCCCTAAACCTAACCCTAACCCTAACCCTAACCCTAACCCTAACCCTAACCCTAAGAGAACACTAACCCTAACCCTAACCCTAACCCTAACCCTAAGAGAACCCTAACCCTAACCCTAACCCTAACCCTAAGAGATCACTAACCCTAACACTAAACCTAACCCTAACCCTAACCCTAACCGTAACGCTAACCCTAACACTAACCCTAACCCTAACCCTAACCCTAAGAGAATACTAACCCTAACCCTAACCCTAACCCTAACCGTAACCCAAAACCTAACACTAACCCTAACCCTAACCCTAACCCTAACCATAACCGTAACCGTAAACCTAACACTAACCCTTACCCTAACCCTAACCCTAACCTTAACACTAAACCTAAGAGAACCCTAACCCTAACCCTAACCCTAACCCTAACCCTGAGAGAACACTAATCCTAACCCTAACCCTAACCCTAACCCTAACCCTAACCCTAACCCTAACCGTAATCCTAAACCTAACCCTAACCCTAACCCTAACCCTAAACCTAACCCTAACCCTAACCCTAACCCTAACCCTAACTCTAACCCTAACTCTAAACCTAACCCAAACCCTAACCCTTACCCTAACCCTAACCCTAACCCTAACCCTAAGAGAACACTAACCCTAACCCTAACCCTAACCCTAAGAGAACCCTAACCCTAACCCTAACCCTTACCTAACCCTAACCCTAACCCTAAACTTAACCCTAACCCTAAGAGAACACTAACCCTAACCCTAACCCTAACCCTAACCCTAACCCTAACCCTAACCCTAACCCTAACCGTAAGAGAATACTAACCCTAACCCTAACCCGAACCCCAACCCTAACCCTAACCCTAACCCTAAACCTAACCCAAACCCTAACCCTTACCCTAACCCTAACCCTAACCCTAACCCTAACCCTAAGAGAACACTAACCCTAACCCTAACCCTAACCCTAAGAGAACCCTAACCCTAACCCTAACCCTTTCCTAACCCTAACCATAACCCTAACACTAACCCTAAGCCTATCTCTAACCCTAACCCTAACCCTATGAGAACCCTAACCTCAACCCTAACCCTAACCCTAACCCTAACCCTAACCCTAACCCTAACCCTAACCCTAACCCTAACCCTAACCCTAACCCTAACCCTAACCCTAACCCTAATCCTAACCCTAACCCTAACCCTAACCCTAACCCTAACTAGAGAACCCTAACCCTAAACCTTACCCTAACCCTAACCCTAACCCTAAGCCTTAGCCTAAACCTAACCCTAACCCTAACCCTAAGAGAATACTAACCCTAACTCTAACCCTAACCCTAAGAGAACCCTAACCCTAACACTAAGCCTAACCCTAATTGAAACCCTTTCCCTTAATCTATCCCTAACCCTAACCCTAAGTGTAAATCTAAGAGAACACTAACACTAACCCTAACACTAACCTTAATCCTAACCCTAAAACTAACCCTAACCCTAACCCTAACCCCAACCCTAACTCTAACCCTAACTCTAAACCTAACCCAAACCCTAACCCTTACCCTAACCCTAAACCTAACCCTAAC
>NW_028137243.1:145000-150000 GCF_965140915.1 Aythya marila | reverse complement strand
CACTAACCTTAATCCTAACCGTAACCGTAACCTTAACCCTAACCCTAAACCTAACCCTAACCCTAACCCTAACACTAACCCTAACCCTAAACCTAACCCTAACCCTAACCCTAACCCTAACCCTAACCCTAACCCTAACCCTAAGAGAACACTAATCCTAACCGTAACCCTAACCCTAACCCTAACCCTAACCCTAACCCAAACCCTAAATCTAAAAGTAAGAGATAACTAACCCTAACCCTAACCCTAACCGTAATCCTAAACCTAACACTAACCCTAACCCTAACCCTAATCTTAACCCTAACCCTAACCCTAACCCTAACCCTAACCCTAACCCTAACCCTAAGAGATCACTAACCCTATCCCTAACCCTAACCCTAACCCTAACCGTAACGCTAACCCTAACACTAACCCTAACCCTAACCCTAACCCTAACCCAAACCCTAACCCTAACCCTAAGTGAATACTAACCCTAACCCTAACCCTAACCCTAACCGTAACCCAAAACCTAACCCTAACCCTAACCCTAACCCTAAGAGAACACAAACCCTAACCCTAACCCAAACCCTAAGAGAACCCTAACCCTAACCCTACCCCTAACCCTAACCCTAACCCTTATCCTAACCCTAAACCTAAACCTAAGAGATCACTAACCCTAACCCTAACCCTAAACTTAAGAGAACCCTAACCCTAACCCTAACCCGAACCCTAACCCTTACCCTAACACTAACCCTAACCCTACCCTTACCGTAACCCTTTCCCTAACTCTAACCCTAACCCTAAACCTAACCTTTACTCTAAGAGAACACTAACCCTAACCCTAACACTAACCGTAATCCTAACCGTAACCGTAACCTTAACCCTAACCCTAAACCTAACCCTAACCCTAACCCTAACCCTAACCCTAACCCTTACCCAAACCCTACACCTAACGCTAAAACTAACCCTAACCCTAACCCTAATCCTAATCCTAATCCTAACCCTAACCCTAACCCTAACCCTAACCCTAATCCTAACCCTTACACTAAACCTAACCATAACCCTAACCCTAAGCCTAAACCTAACCCTTACCCTAACCCTAACCCTAACACTAACCCTAACCCTAACCCTAAACCTAACCCTAACCCTAACCCTAACCCTAACCCTAACCCTAAACCTAACCCTAACCATAACCCTAACCATAACCCTAACCCTAACCCTAAGAGAACCCTAACTCTAACCCTAACCTTAGCCGTAACCCTAACCCTAAACCTAAACCTAAGAGATCACTAACCCTAACCCTAACCCTAACCGTAACCCTAACCCTAACCCTAACCCTAAACCTAACCCTAACCCTAACCCTAACCCTAACCCTAACCCTAACCCTAACCCTACCCCTAACCCTAACCCTAAGAGAATACTAACCCTAACCCTAACCCTAACACTAACCATAACCATAAACCTAACCCTAACACTAACCCTAACCCTAACCCTAACCCTAACCCTAACCCTAACACTAACTCTAAGCCTAAGAGAACACTAACCCAAAACCTAACCCTAACCCTAACCCTAACCCTAACCCTAACCCTAACCCTAACCCTAACCCTAACCCTAAGAGATCACTAACCCTAACCCTAACACTAACCCTAACCCTAACCCTAACCGTAACGCTAACTCTAACACTAACCCTAACCCTAAACCAAATCCTAAGAGAATACTAACCCTAACCCTAACCCTAACCGTAACCCAAAACCTAACACTAACCCTAACCCTAACCCTAACCCTAACCCTAAGAGAACACAAACCTTAACCCTAACCCAAACCCTAAGAGAACCCTAACCCTAACCCTAACCCTAACCCTAACCCTAACACTTATCCTAACCCTAAACCTAAACCTAAGAGATCACTAACCCTAACACTAACCCTAAACTTAAGAGAACCCTAACCCTAACCCTAACCCTAACCCTAACACTAACCATAACCCTAACCCTAACCGTAACCCTTTCCCTAACTCTAACCCTAACCCTAAACCTAACCCTTACTCTAAGAGAACACTAACCCTAACCCTAACACTAACCTTAATCCTAACCGTAACCGTAACCTTAACCCTAACCCTAAACCTAACCCTAACCCTAACCCTAACCCTAACCCTAACCCTAAACCTAACCCTAACCCTAACCCTAACCCTAAGAGAACACTAATCCTAACCCTAACCCTAACCCTAACCCTAACCCTAACCCTAACCCTAACCCTAACCCTAACCCAAACCCTAAATCTAAACGTAAGAGATAACTAACCCTAACCCTAACCCTAACCGTAATCCTAAACCTAACCCTAACCCTAACCCTAACCCTAACCCTAACCCTAACCCTTACCCTAACCCTAACCCTAACCCTAACCCTAACCCTAACCCTAAGAGATCACTAACCCTAACCCTAACCCTAACCCTAACCCTAACCCTAACTGTAACGCTAACCCTAACACTAACCCTAATCCTAAACCAAATCCTAAGAGAATACTAACACTAACCCTAACCCTAACACTAACCCTAACCGTAACCCAAAACCTAACACTAACCCTAACCCTAACCCTAACCCTAACCCTAAGAGAACACAAACCCTAACCCTAACCCAAACCCTAAGAGAACCCTAACCCTAACCCTAC
Organism: Aythya marila; assembly: GCF_965140915.1. Classification (NCBI taxonomy): domain Eukaryota; kingdom Metazoa; phylum Chordata; class Aves; order Anseriformes; family Anatidae; genus Aythya; species Aythya marila. Next base: position 147,357 of record NW_028137243.1, on the reverse strand, counting down.
CCCTAACCCTAACCCTAACACTTATCCTAACCCTAAACCTAAACCTAAGAGATCACTAACCCTAACACTAACCCTAAACTTAAGAGAACCCTAACCCTAACCCTAACCCTAACCCTAACACTAACCATAACCCTAACCCTAACCGTAACCCTTTCCCTAACTCTAACCCTAACCCTAAACCTAACCCTTACTCTAAGAGAACACTAACCCTAACCCTAACACTAACCTTAATCCTAACCGTAACCGTAACCTTAACCCTAACCCTAAACCTAACCCTAACCCTATCCCTAACCCTAACCCTAACCCTAAACCTAACCCTAACCCTAACCCTAACCCTAACCCTAAGAGAACACTAATCCTAACCCTAACCCTAACCCTAACCCTAACCCTAACCCTAACCCTAACCCAAACCCTAAATCTAAACTTAAGAGATAACTAACCCTAACCCTAACCCTAACCGTAATCCTAAACCTAACACTAACCCTAACCCTAAGCCTAAACCTAACCCTAACCCTAACCCTAACCCTAACCCTAACCCTAACCCTACCCCTAACCCTAACCCTAAGAGATCACTAACCCTAACCCTAACCCTAACCCTAACCCTAACCGTAACGCTAACCCTAAAACTAACCCTAACCCTAACCCTAACCCTAACCCTAACCCAAATCCTAACCCTAACCCTAAGAGAATACTAACCCTAACCCTAACCCTAACCCTAACCGTAACCCAAAACCTAACCCTAACCCTAACCCTAACCCTAAGAGAACACAAACCCTAACCCTAACCCAAACCCTAAGAGAACCCTAACCCTAACCCTACCCCTAACCCTAACCCTAACCCTTATCCTAACCCTAAACCTAAACCTAAGAGATCACTAACCCTAACCCTAACCCTAAACTTAAGAGAACCCTAACCCTAACCCTAACCCTAACCCTAACCCTTACCCTAACACTAACCCTAACCCTACCCTTACCGTAACCCTTTCCCTAACTCTAACCCTAATCCTAAACCTAACCTTTACTCTAAGAGAACACTAACCCTAACCCTAACAATAACCTTAATCCTAACCGTAACCGTAACCTTAACCCTAACCCTAAACCTAACCCTTACTCTAAGAGAACACTAACCCTAATCCTAACACTAACCTTAATCCTAACCGTAACCGTAACCTTAACCCTAACCCTAAACCTAACCCTAACCCTAACCCTAACCCTAACCCTAACCCTAAACCTAACCCTAACCCTAACCCTAACCCTAACCCTAACCCTAAGAGAACACTAATCCTAACCCTAACCCTAACCCTAACCCTAACCCTAACCCTAACCCTAACCCAAACCCTACATCTAAACGTAAGAGATAACTAACCCTAACCCTAACCCTAACCCTAACCCTAACCCTAACCCTAACCCTAACCCTAACCCTAACCTTAACCCTAACCCTATCCCTAACCCTAACCCTAACCCTAACCCTAACCCTAACCCTAACCCTAACCCTAACCCTAACCCTAACCCTAACCCTAACCCTAACCCTAACCTTAACCCTAACCCTAACCCAAACCCTACACCTAACGCTAAACCTAACCCTAACCCTATCCCTAATCCTAATCCTAATCCTAACCCTAACCCTAACCCTAACCCTAACCCTAACCCTAACACTAACCCTAACCCTAACCCTTACCCTAACCCTAACCCTAACCCTAACCCTAACCGTAACCCTAACCCTAAGAGAATACTAACCCTAACCATAACCCTAACCCTAACCCTAACCCTAACTCTAAGCCTAAGAGAACACTAACCCAAACCCTAACCCTAACCCTAACCTAACCCTAACCCTAACCCTAAACCTAACCCTACACCTAACTCTAAACCTAACCCTAACCCTAACCCTAATCCTAATCCTAATCCTAACCCTAACACTAACCCTAACCCTAACCCTAACCCTAACCCTAACCCTAACCCTAACCCTAACCCTAACCCTAACCCTTACCCTAATCCTAACCCTAACCCTAACCCTAACCCTAACCGTAACCCTAACCCTAAGAGAATACTAACCCTAACCCTAACCCTAACCCTAACCCTAACCCTAACCCTAACCCTAACCCGAACCCTAAACCTAACCCTAACCCTTACCCTTACCTTAACCCTAACCCTAACCCTAACCCTAACCCTAACCCTAAACGTAACCCTAACCCTAACCCTAACCCTAACCCTAACCCTAAGAGAACACTAACCCTAACCCTAACCTTAATCCTAACACTAACCCTAACCCTAACCCTAACCCTAACCCTAAAGAACAATAACCCTAACCCTAACCCTAACCATAACCCTAAACCTATCTCTAACCCTAACCCTAACCCT
>NW_028137243.1:115000-117500 GCF_965140915.1 Aythya marila | reverse complement strand
AAACCTAAACCTAAGAGATCACTAACCCTAACCCTAACCCTAAGAGAACCCTAACCCTAACCCTAACCCTAACCCTAACCCTAACCCTAACCCTAACCCTAACCCTTACCCTAAACGTAAGAGGTCACTAACCCTAACTTTAACCTTAACCCTAACCCTAACCGAACACTAACCCTAACCCTAACCCTAACCCTAACCCTAACCCTAACCCTAACCCTAACCCTAACCCTAACCCTAACCCTAACCCTAACCCTAAGAGAAGCCTAACCCTAACCCTAAACCTAACACTAACCCTAACCCAAACGTAAACCTAAGATATCACTACCCCTAACCCTAACCCTAACCCTAACCCTAACCCTAACCCTAACCCTAACCCTAACCCTAACCCGAACCATAACCCTAACCCTAACCCTAACCCTAAACCTAACCCTAACCTAACCCTAACCCTAACCCTAACCCTAACCCTAACCCTAACCCTAACTAACCCTAACCCTAACCCTAACCATAACCCTAACCCTAACCCTAACCCTAAGAGAATACTATCCCTAACCCTAACCCTAACCCTAACCCTAACCCTAACCCTAACCCAAACCCTAACGCTAAGAGAACACTAACCCTAACCCTAACCCTAACCCTAAACCTAACCCTAACCCTAACCCTAACCCTAAACCTAAGAGAACCCTAACCCTAACCCTAACCCTAACCCTAACCCTAAAATTAACCCTAAGAGAATACTATCCCTAACCCTTACCCTAACACTTACCCTAACCCTAACCCTAACCCTAACCATAACCCTAAACCTAACCCTAACCCTAACCCAAACCCGAACCCTAAGAGAACACTAACCCTAACCCTAAACCAAACCCTAAGAGAAACCTAACCCTAACCCTACCCCTAACCCTAACCCTAACCCTTACCCTAACCCTAAACCTAAACCTAAGAGATCACTAACCCTAACCCTAACCTTAAGAGAACCCTAACCCTAAGCCTAACTCTAACCCTAACCGTAAACCTTTCCCTAACTCTAACCCTAACCTTAAACCCTAACCCTAACCCTAACCCTAACAAGACAACACTAACCCTAACCCTAACCCTAACCCTTAGCCTAAACCTAACCCTAACCTTAACCCTAATCCTAACCCTAACCCTAACACTTAGAAAACCCTAACCCTAACCCTAACCCTAACCCTAACCCTAACCCTAACCCTAACCCTAACCCTAACCCTAACCCTAACCCTAACCCTAACCCTAACCCTAACCCTAACTCTAAGAGAACACTAACCCTAACCCTAAGACTAAACTTAATCCTAACCCTAAACCTAACCCTAACCCTAATCCTAACCCTACCCCTAACGCTAAACCTAACCGTAACCCTAACCCTAACCCTAACCCTATTCCTAATCCTAACCCTAACCCTAACCCTAACCCTAACCCTAACAGAACCCTAACACTAACCATAAGAGAACCCTAACCCTAACCCTAAACCTAACCCTAACCGTAACCCTAACCCTAACCCTAACCCTAACCCTAACCCTTACCCTAACCCTAACCCTAACTCTAAGAGAACCCTAACCCAAACCCTAACCCTAACGCTAACCCTAAACCTAACCCTAACCCTAACCCTAACCCTAACCCTAACCGTAACCCTAACCCTAACCTGACCCTAACCATAACCCTAAACCTAACCCTAACTCTAAGCCTAATAGAACACTAACCCTAACCCTAACCCTAACCCTAACCCTAAACCTAACCCTAACCCTAACCCTAACCCTAACCCTAACCCTAACCCTAACCCTAACCCTAACCCTAACCCTAACCCTAAACCGAACCCTAACCCTAAACCAAACCCTAAGTAAACCCTAACCCTAACCCTACCCCTAACCCTAACCCTAACCGTAACCCTTTCCCTAAATCTATCCCTAACCCTATACCTAACCCTTACTCTAAGAGAACACTAACCCTAACCCTAACACTAACCTTCATCCTAACCGTAACCGTAATCCTAACCCTAACCCTAAACCTAACCCTAACCCTAACCCTAATCCTAATCCTAATCCTAACCCTAACCCTAACCCTAACCCTAACCCTAACCCTAACCCTAACCCTAACCCTTACCCTAACCCTAACCCTAACCCTAACCCTAACCCTAACCGTAACCCTAACCCTAAGAGAATACTAACCCTAACCCTAACCCTAACCCTAACCCTAACCCTAACCCTAACCCTAACCCTAACCCTAACCCTAACCCTAACCCTAACCCTAACCCTAACCCTAAACCTAACCCTAACCCTAACCCTAACCATAACCCTAACCCTAACCGTAACCCTAACCCTAACCCTAAACCTAACCCTAAGAGAACACTAACCCTAACCCTAACCTTAATCCTAACCCTAACCCTAACCCTAACCCTAACCCTAAACCTAATGCTAAGGAACCCTAACCCTAACCCTAACCCTAACTATAACCCTAACCCTAACCCTAAGAGAACAGTAATCCTAAA
>NW_028137243.1:100000-102500 GCF_965140915.1 Aythya marila | reverse complement strand
CCTAAGAGAAGCCTAACCCTAACCCTAAACCTAACACTAACCCTAACCCAAACGTAAACCTAAGATATCACTACCCCTAACCCTAACCCTAACCCTAACCCTAACCCTAACCCTAACCCTAACCCTAACCCTAACCCGAACCATAACCCTAACCCTAACCCTAACCCTAAACCTAACCCTAACCTAACCCTAACCCTAACCCTAACCCTAACCCTAACCCTAACCCTAACTAACCCTAACCCTAACCCTAACCATAACCCTAACCCTAACCCTAACCCTAAGAGAATACTATCCCTAACCCTAACCCTAACCCTAACCCTAACCCTAACCCTAACCCAAACCCTAACGCTAAGAGAACACTAACCCTAACCCTAACCCTAACCCTAAACCTAACCCTAACCCTAACCCTAACCCTAAACCTAAGAGAACCCTAACCCTAACCCTAACCCTAACCCTAACCCTAAAATTAACCCTAAGAGAATACTATCCCTAACCCTTACCCTAACACTTACCCTAACCCTAACCCTAACCCTAACCATAACCCTAAACCTAACCCTAACCCTAACCCAAACCCGAACCCTAAGAGAACACTAACCCTAACCCTAAACCAAACCCTAAGAGAAACCTAACCCTAACCCTACCCCTAACCCTAACCCTAACCCTTACCCTAACCCTAAACCTAAACCTAAGAGATCACTAACCCTAACCCTAACCTTAAGAGAACCCTAACCCTAAGCCTAACTCTAACCCTAACCGTAAAACTTTCCCTAACTCTAACCCTAACCTTAAACCCTAACCCTAACCCTAACCCTAACAAGACAACACTAACCCTAACCCTAACCCTAACCCTTAGCCTAAACCTAACCCTAACCTTAACCCTAATCCTAACCCTAACCCTAACACTTAGAAAACCCTAACCCTAACCCTAACCCTAACCCTAACCCTAACCCTAACCCTAACCCTAACCCTAACCCTAACCCTAACCCTAACCCTAACCCTAACCCTAAACCCTAACCCTAACCCTAACCCTAACAAGAGAACACTAACCCTAACCCTAACCCTAACCCTTAGCCTAAACCTAACCCTAACCTTAACCCTAATCCTAACCCTAACCCTAACACTTAGAAAACACTAACCCTAACCCTAACCCTAACCCTAACCCTAACCCTAACCCTATCCCTAACCGTAAGAGAACACTAACCCTAACCCTAAACCTAACCCTAACCCTAACACTAACCTTAATCCTAACCCTAAACCTAACCCTAACCCTAACACTAACCCTTACCCTAATCCTAACCCTAACCCTAACCCTAACCCTAACCCTAACCCTAACCCTAAGAGAACAGTAATCCTAAACCTAACCTAACCATAAAACTAACCCTAACCCTAACCCTAACCCTATCTCTAAGAGAACCCTAACCCTAACCATAAGAGAACCCTAACCGTAACCGTAACCCTAACACTAACCCTAACCCTAACCCTAACCCTAACCCTAACCCTAACCCTAACCCTAAACCTAAACCTAACCCTAACCCTAACCCTAAGAGAACACTAACCCTAAACCTAAACCTAACCCTAACCCTAACCCTAAGAGAACACTAACCCTAACCCTAACCCTAACCCTAAGAGAACCCTAACCCTAACCCTAACCCTAACCCTAACCCTAACCCTAACCCTAACCCTAACCCTAACCCTAACCCTTACCCTAAACGTAAGAGGTCACTAACCCTAACCCTAACCCTAACCTTAACCCTAACCCTAACAAGAGAACACTAACCCTAACCCTAACCCTAACCCTTACCCTAAACGTAAGAGGTCACTAACCCTAACCCTAAACCCTAACCCTAACCCTAACCCTAACAAGAGAACACTAACCCTAACCCTAACCCTAACCCTTAGCCTAAACCTAACCCTAACCTTAACCCTAATCCTAACCCTAACCCTAACACTTAGAAAACCCTAACCCTAACCCTAACCCTAACCCTAACCCTAACCCTAACCCTAACCCTAACCCTAACCCTAACCCTAACCCTAACCCTAACCCTAACCCTAACCCTAAACCCTAACCCTAACCCTAACCCTAACAAGAGAACACTAACCCTAACCCTAACCCTAACCCTTAGCCTAAACCTAACCCTAACCTTAACCCTAATCCTAACCCTAACCCTAACACTTAGAAAACACTAACCCTAACCCTAACCCTAAACCTAACCCTAACCCTAACCCTATCCCTAACCGTAAGAGAACACTAACCCTAACCCTAAACCTAACCCTAACCCTAACACTAACCTTAATCCTAACCCTAAACCTAACCCTAACCCTAACCCTAACCCTTACCCTAATCCTAACCCTAACCCTAACCCTAACCCTAACCCTAACCCTAACCCTAAGAGAACAGTAATCCTAAACCTAACCTAACCATAAAACTAACCCTAACCCTAACCCTAAACCTATCTCTAAGAGAACCCTAACCCTAACCATAAGAGAACCCTAACCGTAA
>NW_028137243.1:87500-90000 GCF_965140915.1 Aythya marila | reverse complement strand
CCTAACCCAAACCCTACACCTAACGCTAAACCTAACCCTAACCCTAACCCTAACCATAACCCTAACCCTAACCATAACCCTAAGAGAACACTAACCCTAACCCTAAACTTAATCCTAACCCTAACCCTAACCCTAACCCTGACCCTAAGCCTAAACCTAACTGTAACCCTAACCCTAACCATAACGCTAACCCTAAGAGAACACTAACCCTAACCCTAACCTTAATCCTAACCCTAACCCTAAACCTAAACCTAACCCTAAAACTAACCCTAACCCTAAAGAACCCTAACCCTAACCCTAAGAGAACCCTAACCCTAACCTTATCCCTAACCCTAATAGAACAGTAATCCTAAACCTAACCGTAACCCTAAAACTAACCCTAACCCTAACCCTAAGAGAACACTAACCCTAAACCTAACCTTAATCCTAACCCTAACCCTAACCCTAACCCTAACACTAAACCTAACCCTAACCCTAAAGAACCCTAACCCTAACCCTAAACCTAACCCTAACCCTAACCCTAACCCTAAGAGAACAGTAATCCTAAACCTAACCCTAACCCTAAAACTAACCCTAACCCTAACCCTACCTCTAAACCTAACCCTAACCCTAACCATAAGAGAACCCTAACTGTAACCTTAACCCTAACACTAACCCTTACCCTAACCCTAACCCTAACCCAAACCTTAACCCTAAACCTAAGAGAACACTAACCCTAAACCTAACCCTAACCCTAACCCTAACCCTAACCCTAACCCTAACCCTAACCCTAAACCTAACCCTAACCCTAACCCTAACCCTAACCATAAGAGAACACTAACCCTAACCCTAACCCTAACCCTAAGAGAACCCTAACCCTAACCTTAACCCTAACCCTAACCCTAACCCTAACCCTAACCCAAACCCTAAACCTAAACGTAAGAGATAACTAACCCTAACCCTAACCGTAACCCTAACCGTAACCCTAAACCTAACCCTAACACTAACCCTAACCCTAACCCTAACCCTAACCCTAACCCTAACCCTAACCCTAACCCTAACCCTAACCCTAACCCTAACCCTAACCCTAACCCTAAGAGAACACTAACCCTAACCCTAAACTTAATCCTAACCCTAACCCTAACCCTAATCCTGACCCTAACCCTAACCCTAACCGAAACCCTAACCCTAACCATAACGCTAACCCTAAGAGAACACTAACCCTAACCTTAACCTTAATCCTAACCGTAACCCTAAACCTAAACCTAACCCTAAAACTAACCCTAACACTAAAGAACCCTAACCCCAAGAGAACACTAACCCTAACTTTAACCCTAACCCTAAGAGAACAGTAATCCTAAACCTAACCCTAACCCTTAAACTAAAACTAACCCTAACCCTATCTCTAACCATAACCCTAACCCTAACCATAAGAAAACCCAAACCGTAAACTTAACCCTAACACTAACCCTTACCCTAACCCTAACCCTGACCAAAACCTTAACCCTAAACCTAAGAGAACACTAACCCTAACCCTAACCCTAACCCTAACTCTAACCCTAACCCTAATCCTAACCCTAAACCTAACCCTAACCCTAACCCTAACCCTAAGAGAACACTAACCCTAACCCTAACCCTAACCCTAACCCTAACCCTAACCCTAAACCTAACCCTAACCCTAACCCTAACCCTAACCCTAACCCTTACCCTAACCCTAACCCTAACCCTAACCTAACCCTAACCATAACCCTAACCCTAACCCTAACCCTAACCCTAACCCTAACCCTAACCCTAAGAGAACCCTAACCCTAACCCTAACCTTAGCCCTAACCCTAACCCTAAACCTAAACCTAAGAGATCACTAACCCTAACGGTAACACTAACCCTAAACGTAACCCTAACCCTAACACTAACCCTAAACCTAACCCTAACCCTACCCCTAACCCTAACCCTAACCCTAACCCTAACCCTAACCCTAACCCTAACCCTAACCCTAACCCTAACCCTAAGAGAATACTAACACTAACCCAAACCCTAACCCTATCCCTAACCCTAATCCTAACCCTAACCCTAACCCTAACCCTAACCCTAAAACCTAACCCTAACCCTAACCCTAACCCTAACCCTAACGCTAACCCTAACCCTAACCCTAACCTTAACCCTAAGAGAACCCTAACACTAACACTAACCTTAGCCCTAACCCTAACCCTAAACCTAAAGCTAAGAGATCACTATCCCTAACCCTAAACGTAACGCTAACCCTAACCCTAACCCTAACCCTAATCCTAACCCTAAACCTAACCCTAACCCTAACCCTAACCCTAAGAGAACACTAACCCTAACCCTAACCCTAACCCTAACCCTAAGAGAACCCTAAACCTAACCCTAACCCTACCCCTAACCCAAACCCTAAACCTAAACGTAAGAGATAACTAACCCTAACCCTAACCCTAACCCTAACCGTAACCCTAAACCTAACACTAACCCTAACCCTAACCCTAACCCTAACCCTAACCCTAAC
>NW_028137243.1:72500-80000 GCF_965140915.1 Aythya marila | reverse complement strand
TTATCCTAACCCTAAACCTAAACCTAAGAGATCACTAACCCTAACCCTAACCCTAAACCTAAGAGAACCCTAACCCTAACCCTAACCCTAACCCTAACCCTATCCCTAACACTAACCCTAACCCTAACCCTAACCGTAACCCTTTCCCTAACTCTAACCCTTACCGTAAACCTAACCCTTACTCTAAGGGAACACTAACCCTAACCCTAACACTAACCTTAATCCTATCCGTAACCATAACCCTAACCCTAACCCTAAACCTAACCCTAACCCTAACCCTAAACCTAAACCTAACCCTTACCCTAACCCTAACCCTAACCCAAACCCTACAAATAACGCTAAACCTAACCCAAACCCTAACCCTAATCCTAATCCTAATCCTAACCCTAACCCTAACCCTAACCCTAAACCTAACCCTTACCCTAACCCTAACCCTAACCCTAACCCTAACCGTAACCCTAACCCTAAGAGAATACTAACCCTAACCCTAACCCTAACCCTAACCCTAACCCTAACCCTAACCCTAAACCTAACCCTAAACCTTACCCTAACCCTATCCCTAACCCTAACCCTAAGAGAACACTAACCCTAACCCTAACCTTAATCCTAACCCTAACCCTAACCCTAACCCTAAACCTAACCCTAACCCTAACCCTAAGAGAACCCTTACCCTAACCCTAAACCTAACCCTAACCCTAACCCTAACCCTACCCCTAACCCTAACCCTAACCCTAACCCTAACCCTAACCCTACCCTTAACCCTAACCCTAATCCTAACCCTAAACCTAACCCTAACACTAACCCTAACCCTAACCCTAATCCTAATCGTAACCCTAACCCTAACACTAACCCTAAGAGAACCCTAACACTAACCATAAGAGAACCCTAACCCTAACCCTAACCCTAACCCTAAACCTAAACCTAACCCTAAGATAACCCTAACCCTAACCCTAAACCTAACCCTAACCCTAACCCTAACCCTACCCCTAACACTAACCCTAACCCTAACCCTACCCCTAACCCTAACCCTAACCCTTATCCTAACCCTAAACCTAAACCTAACAGATCACTAACCCTAACCCTCACCCTAAACCTAAGAGAACCCTAACCCTAACCCTAACCCTAACCCTAACCCTAACCCTAACCCTACCCTTAACCCTAACCCTAATCCTAACCCTAAACCTAACCCTAACACTAACCCTAACCCTAACCCTAACCCTAATCGTAACCCTTTCCCTAACTCTAACCCTTAACGTAAACCTAACCCTTACTCTAAGAGAACACTAACCCTAACCCTAAGAGATCCCTAACCCTAACCCTAATTCTAACCCTAACCCTAAGAGAACCCTACCCCTAACACTAACCCTAACCCTAAACTTAACCCTAACCCTAACCCTTACCCTAACCCTAACCCTAACCCTAACTCTAACCATAACCCTAATACTAACCCTAACCCTAAGCCTAAGAGAACACTAACCCTAACCCTAACCCTAACCCTAACCCTAAACCTAAAAGAACCCTAACCCTAACCCTAACACTAATCCTAAACCTAACTTTAAAACTAACCATAACCATAACCCTAAACCTAACCCAAACCCTAACCCTAACGCTAACCCTAACCCTAACCCTAACCCTAACCCTAACCCTAACCCTAAACCTAATGCTAACCCTAGACCTAACCATAACCCTAACCTTAAGAGAACACTAACCCTAACCCTAACCCTAACCCTAACCCTAACCCTAACCCTAACCCTAACCCTAAACCTAATGCTAACCCTAGCCCTAACCATAACCCTAACCTTAAGAGAACACTAACCCTAACCCTAACCCTAACCCTAACCCTAACCCTAACCCTAACCCTAACCCTAACCCTAACCATAACCTTAACCCTAAACCTAAGAGAACACTAACCCTAACCCTAACCCTAACCCTAACCCTAACCCTAACCCTAACCCTAACACTAACCCTAACCTTAAACATAACCCTAACCCTAACCCTAAACCTAATCCTAACCCTAAGAGAACACTAACCCTAACCCTAACCCTAACCCTAACCCTAACCCTAACCCTAACCCTAACCCTAACCCTAACCATAACCCTAACCCTAACCCTAACGCTAACCCTAAGCCTAAGAGAACCCTAACCCTAACCCTAACCCTAAACCTAATCCTAACCCTAACCCTAACCCTAACCCTAACCGTAACCCTAACCCTAACCCTAACCCTAACCCTAACCCTAACCCTAACCCTAACCCTAACCCTAACCCTAAGCGAACCCTAACCCTAACCCTAACCCTAACCCTAACCATAACCCTAACCCTAAATCTAACGCTAACCCTAAGCCTAAGAGAACCCTAACCCTAACCCTAACCCTAACCCTAACCCTAACCCTAACCCTAACACTAACCCTAACCCTAACCCTAACCCTAACCCTAACCCAAAACCTACCCCTAACGCTAAACCTAACCCTAACCCTAACCCTAACCCTAACCCTAACCGTAACCCTAACCCTAACCCTAACCCTAACCCTAACACTAAGAGAACCCTAACCCTAACCCTGACCTTAGCCCTAACCCTAACCCTAAACGTAAACCTAAGAGATCATTAACCCTAAACCTAACCCTAACCCTAACCCTAACACAAACCGTAACCCTAACCCTAACACTAACCCTAAACCTAACCCTAACCCTAACCCTAACCCTAACCCTAATCCTAATCGTAACCCTAACCCTAACCGTAACCCTAAGAGAACCCTAACACTAACCATAAGAGAACACTAACCCTAACCCTAACCCTAACCCTAACCCTAACCCTAAACCTAAATCTAACCCTAAGATAACCCTAACCCTAACCCTAAGAGAATCCTAACCCTAACCCTAAGAGATCCCTAACCCTAATTCTAACCCTAACCCTAAGAGAACCCTACCCCTAACACTAACCCTAACCCTAAACTTAACCCTAACCCTAACCCTTACCCTAACCCTAACCCTAACCCTAACCCTAACCCTAACCCTAACCCTAACCATAACCTTAACCCTAAACCTAAGAGAACACTAACCCTAACCCTAACCCTAACCCTAACCCTAACCCTAACCCTAACCCTAACCCTAACACTAACCCTAACCTTAAACATAACCCTAACCCTAACCCTAAACCTAACCCTAACCCTAAGAGAACACTAACCCTAACCCTAACCCTAACCCTAACCCTAACCATAACCCTAACCCTAACCCTAACGCTAACCCTAAGCCTAAGAGAACCCTAACCCTAACCCTAACCCTAACCCTAACCGTAACCCTAACCCTAACCCTAACCCTAACCCTAACCCTAACCCTAACCCTAACCCTAACCCTAACCCAAACCCTAACCCTAAGAGAACCCTAACCCTAACCCTAACCCTAACTCTAACCATAACCCTAACCCTAACCCTAACGCTAACCCTAAGCCTAAGAGAACCCTAACCCTAACCCTAACCCTAACCCTAACCCTAACCCTAACCCTAACCCTAACACTAACCCTAACCCTAACCCTAACCCTAACCCTAACCCTAACCCAAAACCTACCCCTAACGCTAAACCTAACCCTAACCCTAACCCTAACCCTAACCCTAACCCTAACCGTAACCCTAACCCTAACCCTAACCCTAACCCTAACCCTAAACCTAACACTAACCCTAACCCTAACCCTAACCCTAACCCTAAGAGAACCCTAACCCTAACCCTGACCTTAGCCCTAACCCTAACCCTAAACGTAAACCTAAGAGATCATTAACCCTAAACCTAACCCTAACCCTAACCCTAACCCTAACCCTAACCCTAAGAGAACCCTAACCCTAACCCTGACCTTAGCCCTAACCCTAACCCTAAACGTAAACCTAAGAGATCATTAACCCTAAACCTAACCCTAACCCTAACCCTAACCCTAACCGTAACCCTAACCCTAACACTAACCCTAAACCTAACCCTAACCCTAACCCTAACCCTAATCCTAATCGTAACCCTAACCCTAACCGTAACCCTAAGAGAACCCTAACACTAACCATAAGAGAACACTCACCCTAACCCTAACCCTAACCCTAACCCTAAACCTAAAGCTAACCCTAAGAGAACCCTAACCCTAACCCTAAGAGAATCCTAACCTTAACCCTAAGAGATCCCTAACCCTAACCCTAATTCTAACCCTAACCCTAAGAGAACCCTACCCCTAACACTAACCCTAACCCTAAACTTAACCCTAACCCTAACCCTTACCCTAACCCTAACCCTAACCCTAACCCTAACCATAACCCTAATACTAACCCTAACCCTAAGCCTAAGAGAACACTAACCCTAACCCTAACCCTAACCCTAACCCTAAACCTAAAAGAACCCTAACCCTAACGCTAATCCTAAACCTAACCCTAAAACTAACCCTAACCATAACCCTAAACCTAACCCAAACCCTAACCCTAACGCTAACCCTAACCGTAACACTAATGCTAACCCTAACCCTAAACCTAATGCTAACCCTAGCCCTAACCATAACCCTAACCTTAAGAGAACACTAACCCTAACCCTAACCCTAACCCTAACCCTAACCCTAACCCTAACCCTAACCCTAACCCTAACCATAACCTTAACCCTAAACCTAAGAGAACACTAACCCTAACCCTAACCCTAACCCTAACCCTAACCCTAACCCTAACCCTAACCCTAACCCTAACACTAACCCTAACCTTAAACATAACCCTAACCCTAACCCTAAACCTAATCCTAACCCTAAGAGAACACTAACCCTAACCCTAACCCTAACCCTAACCCTAACCCTAACCCTAACCCTAACCCTAACCATAACCCTAACCCTAACCCTAACGCTAACCCTAAGCCTAAGAGAACCCTAACCCTAACCCTAACCCTAAACCTAATCCTAACCCTAACCCTAACCCTAACCCTAACCGTAACCCTAACCCTAACCCTAACCCTAACCCTAACCCTAACCCTAACCCTAACCCTAACCCTAACCCTAACCCTAAGCGAACCCTAACCCTAACCCTAACCCTAACCCTAACCATAACCCTAACCCTAAATCTAACGCTAACCCTAAGCCTAAGAGAACCCTAACCCTAACCCTAACCCTAACCCTAACCCTAACCCTAACACTAACCCTAACCCTAACCCTAACCCTAACCCTAACCCAAAACCTACCCCTAACGCTAAACCTAACCCTAACCCTAACCCTAACCCTAACCCTAACCGTAACCCTAACCCTAACCCTAACCCTAACCCTAACACTAAGAGAACCCTAACACTAACCCTGACCTTAGCCCTAACCCTAACCCTAAACGTAAACCTAAGAGATCATTAACCCTAAACCTAACCCTAACCCTAACCCTAACACAAACCGTAACCCTAACCCTAACACTAACCCTAAACCTAACCCTAACCCTAACCCTAACCCTAACCCTAATCCTAATCGTAACCCTAACCCTAACCGTAACCCTAAGAGAACCCTAACACTAACCATAAGAGAACACTAACCCTAACCCTAACCCTAACCCTAACCCTAACCCTAAACCTAAATCTAACCCTAAGATAACCCTAACCCTAACCCTAAGAGAATCCTAACCCTAACCCTAAGAGATCCCTAACCCTAATTCTAACCCTAACCCTAAGAGAACCCTACCCCTAACACTAACCCTAACCCTAAACTTAACCCTAACCCTAACCCTTACCCTAACCCTAACCCTAAACCTAACCCTAACCCTAACCCTAACCCTAACCATAACCTTAACCCTAAACCTAAGAGAACACTAACCCTAACCCTAACCCTAACCCTAACCCTAACCCTAACCCTAACCCTAACCCTAACACTAACCCTAACCTTAAACATAACCCTAACCCTAACCCTAAACCTAACCCTAACCCTAAGAGAACACTAACCCTAACCCTAACCCTAACCCTAACCCTAACCATAACCCTAACCCTAACCCTAACGCTAACCCTAAGCCTAAGAGAACCCTAACCCTAACCCTAACCCTAACCCTAACCGTAACCCTAACCCTAACCCTAACCCTAACCCTAACCCTAACCCTAACCCTAACCCTAACCCTAACCCTAACCCAAACCCTAACCCTAAGAGAACCCTAACCCTAACCCTAACCCTAACTCTAACCATAACCCTAACCCTAACCCTAACGCTAACCCTAAGCCTAAGAGAACCCTAACCCTAACCCTAACCCTAACCCTAACCCTAACCCTAACCCTAACCCTAACACTAACCCTAACCCTAACCCTAACCCTAACCCTAACCCTAACCCAAAACCTACCCCTAACGCTAAACCTAACCCTAACCCTAACCCTAACCCTAACCCTAACCCTAACCCTAACCGTAACCCTAACCCTAACCCTAACCCTAACCCTAACCCTAAACCTAACACTAACCCTAACCCTAACCCTAACCCTAACCCTAAGAGAACCCTAACCCTAACCCTGACCTTAGCCCTAACCCTAACCCTAAACGTAAACCTAAGAGATCATTAACCCTAAACCTAACCCTAACCCTAACCCTAACCCTAACCCTAACCCTAAGAGAACCCTAACCCTAACCCTGACCTTAGCCCTAACCCTAACCCTAAACGTAAACCTAAGAGATCATTAACCCTAAACCTAACCCTAACCCTAACCCTAACCCTAACCGTAACCCTAACCCTAACACTAACCCTAAACCTAACCCTAACCCTAACCCTAACCCTAATCCTAATCGTAACCCTAACCCTAACCGTAACCCTAAGAGAACCCTAACACTAACCATAAGAGAACACTAACCCTAACCCTAACCCTAACCCTAACCCTAAACCTAAAGCTAACCCTAAGAGAACCCTAACCCTAACCCTAAGAGAATCCTAACCCTAACCCTAAGAGATCCCTAACCCTAACCCTAATTCTAACCCTAACCCTAAGAGAACCCTACCCCTAACACTAACCCTAACCCTAAACTTAACCCTAACCCTAACCCTTACCCTAACCCTAACCCTAACCCTAACCCTAACCATAACCCTAATACTAACCCTAACCCTAAGCCTAAGAGAACACTAACCCTAACCCTAACCCTAACCCTAACCCTAAACCTAAAAGAACCCTAACCCTAACGCTAATCCTAAACCTAACCCTAAAACTAACCCTAACCATAACCCTAAACCTAACCCAAACCCTAACCCTAACGCTAACCCTAACCGTAACACTAATGCTAACCCTAACCCTAAACCTAATGCTAACCCTAGCCCTAACCATAACCCTAACCTTAAGAGAACACTAACCCTAACCCTAACCCTAACCCTAACCCTAACCCTAACCATAACCTTAACCCTAAACCTAAGAGAACACTAACCCTAACCCTAACCCTAACCCTAAACCTAATCCTAACCCTAAAACTAACCCTAACCTTAAACATAACCCTAACCCTAACCCTAACCCTAACCCTAAGAGAACACTAACCCTAACCCTAACCCTAACCCTAACCCTAAC
>NW_028137243.1:60000-62500 GCF_965140915.1 Aythya marila | reverse complement strand
CCCTAACCCTAACCCTAACCCTAACCCTAACCCTAAGAGAATACTAACCCTAACCCTAACCCTAACCGTAACCCTAAACCTAACACTAACCCTAACCCTAACCCTAACCCTAAGAGAACACTAACCCTAACCCTAACCCAAACCCTAAGACAACCCTAACCCTAACCCTACCCCTAACCCTAAACCTAACCCTTATCCTAACCCTAAACCTAAACCTAAGAGATCACTAACCCTAACCCTAACCCTAAACCTAAGAGAACCATAACCCTAACCCTAACCCTAACCCTAACACTAACCCTATCCCTAACCCTAACCGTAACCCTTTCCCTATCTCTAACCCTAACCCTAAACCTAACCCTTACTCTAAGAGAACACTAACCCTAACCGTAACACTAACCTTAATCCTAACCGTAACCGTATACCTAACCCTAACCCTAACCCTAAACCTAACCCTAACCCTAACCCTAACCCTAACCCTAACCCAAACCCTATACCTAACGCTAAACCAAACCCTAAACCTAACCCTAATCCTAATCCTAATCCTAACCCTAACCCTAACCCTAACCTTAACCCTAACCCTAACCCTTACCCTAACTTTAACCCTAACCCTAACCGTAACCCTATCCGTAACCCTAACCCTAAGAGAATACTAACCCTAACCCTAACTCTAACGCTAACCCTAACCCTACCCGTAACCCTAACCCTAACCCTAACCCTAACCCTAAACCTAACCCTAACCCTAACCCTAACCCTAACCCTAACCCTAACCCTAACCCTAACCCTAACCCTTACTAGAGAACACTAACCCTAACCCTAACCCTTACCTAACCCTAACCATAACCCTAACATTAACCCTAAGCCTAAGAGAACACTAACCCTAACCCTAACCCTAACACTAACCCTAACCCTAACCCTACCTCTAACCCTAACCCTAAGAGAACCCTAACCCTAACCCTAACCCTAACCCTAACCCTAACCCTAACCCTAACCCTAACCCTATCTCTAAGAGAACCCTAACCCTAACCATAAGAGAACCCTAACCGTAACCGTAACCCTAACACTAACCCTAACCCTAACCCTAACCGTAACCTTTACCCTAAACCTAAGAGAACACTAACCCTAACCCTAACACTAACCTTAATCATAACCCTAAACCTAACCCTAACCCTAACCCTAATCCTAACCCTAACCCTAACCCTAACCCTAACCCTAACCCTAACCCTTACCCTAATCCTAACCCTAACCCTAACCCAAACCCTAACCCTAACCCTAACCCTAACCCTAACCCTAACCCTAAGAGAACAGTAATCCTAACCCTAACCCTAACCCTAAAACTAACCCTAACCCTAACCCTAACCCTAACCCTATCTCTAACCCTAACCCTAACCCTAACCATAAGAGAACCCTAACCGTAACCTTAACCCTAACACTAACCCTTACCCTAACCCTAACCCTAACCCTAACCCTAACCTTAACCCTAAAACTAAGAGAACACTAACCCTAACTCTAACCCTAACCCTAACCCTAACCCTAACCCTAAACCTAACCCTAACCTTAACCCTAACCCTAAGAGAACACTAACCCTAACCCTAACCCTAACCCTAAGAGAACCCTAACCCTAACCCTAAACCGAACCCTAGCCCAAACCCTAAACCTAAACGTAAGAGATAACTAACCCTAACCCTAACCCTAACCCTAACCGTAACCCTAAACCTAACACTAACCCTAACCCTAACCCTAACCCTAACCCTAACCCTAACCCTAACCTAACCCTAACCATAACCCTAACCCTAACCCTAACTCTAAGCCTAAGAGAACACTAACCCAAACCCTAACCCTAACCCTAACCCTAACCCTAACCCTAACCCTAACCCTAACCCTAACCCTAACCCTAACCCTAACCCTAACCCTAACCCTAACCCTAACACTAACCCTAACCCTAACCCTAACCCTATCCCTAACCCTAACCCTAACCCTAACCCTAACGCTAACCCTAACCCTAACCCTAACCCTAACCCTAACCCTAACCCTAACCCTAACCCTAACCCTAAGAGAACCCTAACCCTAACCCTAACCTTAGCCCTAACCCTAACCCTAAACCTAAACCTAAGAGATCACTAACCCTAACCCTAACCCGAACCCTTACCCTAACCGTAACCCTAAACCTAACACTTACCCTAAACCTAACCCTAACCCTAACCCTAACCCTAACCCTAACCCTAACCCTAACTCGAACCTAACCCTAACCATAACCCTAACCCTAACCCTAACCCTAAGCCTAAGAGAACACTAACACTAACCATAACCCGAATCCTAACCCTAAAGGTAACCCTAACCCTATCTCTATCCCTAACCGTAACCCTAACCCTAACCCTAACACTAACCCTAACCCTAACCCTAACCCTAACCCTAACCCTAAACCTAATCCTAACCGTAACGCTAACCCTAACCCTATCCCTAACCCTAACCCTAACCCTTACCCTAACCCTAACCCTAACCC
>NW_028137243.1:37500-40000 GCF_965140915.1 Aythya marila | reverse complement strand
TAACCCTAACGCTAAACCTAACCCTAACCCTTTTCCTTACTCTCATCCTAACCCTAACCCTAACTCTAAGAGAACACTAACACTAACCCTAACCCTAACAGTAATCCTAACCCTAACCCTAACCCTAACCCTAACCCTAACCCTAACCGTAAGAGAACACTAACCCTAACCCTAACCCTAACCCTAACCCTAACCCTAACCCTAACCCTAACGCTAACCCTAACAAGAGAACACTAACCCTAAACCTAACCCTAACCCAACCCTAACCCTTAGCCTAATCCTAACCCTAACCCAAACCCTAACCCTAACCCTAACCGTAACCCTAAACCTAACCCTAACACTAACCCTAACCCTAACCCTAATCCTAACCTAACTCCAACCGTAAACCTAACCCTAACCCTAACCGTAACCCTAACCCTAACCGTAACCCTAACCCTAAACCTAACACTAACCCTAACCCTAACCCTAACCCTAAGAAAACACTAACCCTAACCCTAACCCTAACCCTAATCCTAACCATAAACCTAACCCTAACATTAAACCTAACCCTAACCCTAACCCTAAGAGAACACTAACCCTAACCCTAACCCTAACCCTAAGAGAACCCTAAACCTAACCCTAACCCTAACACTAACCCTAACCCTAATTGAAACCCTTTCCCTAAATCTATCCCTAACCCTAACCGTACCTCTAAGAGAACACTAACCCTAACCCTAACACTAACCTTAATCCTAACCCTAAACCTAAACCTAAACCTAACCCTAATACTAACCCTAACCCTAACCCTAACTTTAACCCTAACCCTAACCCTAACCCTTACCCTAACCCTAACCCTAACCCTAACCCTAACCCTAACCCTAACCCTAACCCTAACCCTAAGAGAACAGTAATCCTAACCCTAACCCTAACCCTAAAATTAACCCTAACCCTAACCCTAACCCTAACCCTAACCCTAACCCTAACCCTAACCCTAACCCTAACCCTAAAAAGAGAACACTAACCCTAACCCTAACCCTAACCCTAACCTTAACCCTAACCCTAAACCTAACCCTAACCCTAACCCTAACCCTAACCCTTAGAGACCACTAACCCTAACCCTAACCCTAACCCTTACCCTTAGCCTAAACCTAAACCTAACCCTAACCCTAACCCTAACACTAACCTTAATCCTAACCCTAAACCTAACCCTAACCCTAACCCTAACCCTTATCCTAATCCTAAACCTAACCCTAACCCTAACCCTAACCCTAACCCTAACCCTAAGAGAACAGTAATCCTAAAGCTAACCTAACCATAAAACTTACCCTAACCCTAACCCTAACCCTATCTCTAAGAGAACCCTAACCCTAACCATAAGAGAACCCTAACCGTAACCGTAACCCTAACACTAACCCTAACCCTAACCCTAACCCTAACCCTAACCTTAACCCTAACCCTAACCCTAATCCTAAACCTAAACGTAAGAGATCACTAACCCTAACCCTAACCCTAACCCTAACTCTAAGAGAGCCCTAACCCAAACCCTAACCGTAACGCTAACCCTAAACCTAACCCTAACCCTAACCCTAACCCAAACCCTAACCCTAACCCTAACCGTAACCCTAACCCTAACCCTAACCCTAACCCTAACCCTAACCCTAACCCTAACCCTAACAAGAGAACACTAACCCTAACCCTAACCCTAACCCAACCCTAACCCTTAGCCTAATCCTAACCCTAACCCTAACCCTAACGCTAACCCTAACCCTAAACGTTAGCCTAATCCTAACCCTAACCCTAACCCTAACCCTAACCCTTACCTAATCCTAACCCTAACCCTAACGCTAACCTTAACCCTAACCCTAACCGTAACCCTAACTCTAAGAGAGCCCTAACCCAAACCCTAACCGTAACGCTAACCCTAAACCTAACCCTAACCCTAACCCTAAGACAAACCCTAACCGTAAGCCTAACCCTAAGCCTAACCCTAAGCCTAAGCCTAAGCCTAACCCTAACCCTAACCCTAACCCTAACCCTAACCCTACCCCTAACCCTAACCCTAACCCTAACCCTAACCCTAACCCTAACTCTAAGAGAACCCTAACCCTAACCCTAACCCTAACCCTAACCCTAACCCCAACCCTAACACTAACCTTAATCCTAACTTTAAACCTAACCCTAACCCTAACCCTTACCTAATCCTAACCCTAACCCTAACCCTAACGCTAACCCTAACCCTAACCCTAACCCTAACCCTAAGAGAACAGTAATCCTAAACCTAACGTAACCATAAAACTACCCCTAACCCTAACCCTAACCCTAACCCTAAGAGAACCCTAACCCTAACCCTAACCCTAACCCTAATCCTAACCCTAACCCTAACCCTAACCGTAAACGTAAGAGATCACTAACCCTAACCCTAACCCTAACCCTAACCCTAACCCTAACCCTAAGCCTAACCCTAACCCTAACCCTAACCCTTACCCTAACCCTAACTCTAAGAGAGCCCTAACCCAAACCC
>NW_028137243.1:30000-32500 GCF_965140915.1 Aythya marila | reverse complement strand
CTAACCCTAACCCTAACCCTAACCCTAACAAGAGAACACTAACCCTAACCCTAACCCTAACCCAACCCTAACCCTTAGCCTAATCCTAACCCTAACCCTAACCCTAACGCTAACCCTAACCCTAAACGTTAGCCTAATCCTAACCCTAACCCTAACCCTAACCCTAACCCTTACCTAATCCTAACCCTAACCCTAACGCTAACCTTAACCCTAACCCTAACCGTAACCCTAACTCTAAGAGAGCCCTAACCCAAACCCTAACCGTAACGCTAACCCTAAACCTAACCCTAACCCTAACCCTAAGACAAACCCTAACCGTAAGCCTAACCCTAAGCCTAACCCTAAGCCTAAGCCTAAGCCTAACCCTAACCCTAACCCTAACCCTAACCCTAACCCTACCCCTAACCCTAACCCTAACCCTAACCCTAACCCTAACCCTAACTCTAAGAGAACCCTAACCCTAACCCTAACCCTAACCCTAACCCTAACCCCAACCCTAACACTAACCTTAATCCTAACTTTAAACCTAACCCTAACCCTAACCCTTACCTAATCCTAACCCTAACCCTAACCCTAACGCTAACCCTAACCCTAACCCTAACCCTAACCCTAAGAGAACAGTAATCCTAAACCTAACGTAACCATAAAACTACCCCTAACCCTAACCCTAACCCTAACCCTAAGAGAACCCTAACCCTAACCCTAACCCTAACCCTAATCCTAACCCTAACCCTAACCCTAACCGTAAACGTAAGAGATCACTAACCCTAACCCTAACCCTAACCCTAACCCTAACCCTAACCCTAAGCCTAACCCTAACCCTAACCCTAACCCTTACCCTAACCCTAACTCTAAGAGAGCCCTAACCCAAACCCTAACCGTAACGCTAACCCTAACCCTAACCCTAACCCTAACCCTAACCCTAACCGTAACCCTAACCCTAACCCTAACCCTAACCCTAACCCTAACCCTAACCCTAACCCTAACTTTAACCTAACCCTAAACCTAAACCTAACCCTAACCCTAACCGTAACCCTAACCCTAACCGTAACCCTAACCCTAAACCTAACCCTAACCCTAACCCTAACCCTAACCCTAAGAGAACACTAACCCTAACCCTAACCCTAATCCTAACCATAAACCTAACCCTAACATTAAACCTAACCCTAAACCTAACCATAAGAGAACACTAACCCTAACCCTAACCCTAACCCTAAGAGAACCCTAAGCCTAACCCTAACCCTAACACTAATCCTAACCCTAATTGAAACCCTTTCCCTAAATCTATCCCTAACCCTAACCGTACCTCTAAGAGAACACTAAACCTAACCCTAACACTAGCCTTAATCCTACCCCTAAACATAAACCTAACCCTAACCCTAATACTATCCCTAACCCTAACCCTAACTTTAACCCTAACCCTAACCCTAACACTTACCCTAACCCTAACCCTAACCCTAACCCTAAACCTAACCCTAACCCTAACCCTAACCCTAAAATTAACCCTAACCCTAACCCTAACCCTAACCCTATCTCTAACCCTAACCCTAACCCTAACCATAAGAGAACCCTAACCATAACCTTAACCCTAACACTAACCCTTACGCTAACCGTAACACTAACCCTAACCTTAACCCTAAACCTAAGAGAACACTAACCCTATCCCTAACCCTAACCCTAAGCCTAACCCTAACCCTAACCCTAAACCTAACCCTAACCCTAACCCTAACCCTAACCCTAAGAGAACACTAACCCTAACCCTAACCCTAACCCTAAGAGAACCCTAACTCTAACCCTAACCCTAACCCTAAACCTAACCCAAACCCTAAACCTAAACGTAAGAGATAACTAACCCTAAACCTAACCCTAACCCTAACCGTAACCCTAAACCTAACACTAACCCTAACCCTAACCCTAACCCTACGAGAACCCTAACCCTAACCCTAACCTTAGCCCTAACGCTAACCCTAAACCTAAACCTAAGAGATCACTAACCCTAACCGTAACCCTAACCCTAACCCTAAGAGAACCCTAACACTAACCATAAGAGAACCCTAACCCTAACCCTAACCCTAAACCTAACCCTAACGCTAACCCTAACCCTAACCCTAACCCTAACCCTAACCCTAACGCTATTCCTAACCCTAACCCTAACCCTAACCCTAACCCTAACCCTACGAGAACCCTAACCCTAACCCTAACCTTAGCCCTAACCCTAACCCTAAACCTAAGAGATCACTAACCCTAACCGTAACCCTAACCCTAACCCTAACCCTAACACTAAACTTAATCCTAACCCTAACCCTAACCCAAACACTAACCCTAACCCTAATCCTAATCCTAACCCTAACCCTAACCGTAACCTTAACCCTAAGAGAACCCTAATACTAACCATAATAGAACCCTAACCCTAACCCTAACCCTAACCCTAACCCTAACCCTAACCCTAACCCTAACCCTAACCCTAACCCTAACCCTAACCCTAACAAGAGAACACTAA
>NW_028137244.1:42500-46325 GCF_965140915.1 Aythya marila | reverse complement strand
ACCCTAAGAGAATACTAACCCTAACCCTAAACCTAACCCCAACCCTAACCCTAACCCTAACCCTAAACATAACCCTAACCCTAACCCTAACCCTAACCCTAACCCTAACCCTAACCCTAACCCTAACCCTAACCCTAACCCTAACCCTAACCCTAACCCTAACCCTAACAGAACACTAACCCTAACCCTAACCCTAACCCTAACCCTAACCCTAACCCTAACCCTAACCCTAACCCTAACCCTAACCCTAACCCTAACCCTAACCCTAACCCTAACCCTAACCCTAACCCTAACCCTAACCCTAACCCTAACCCTAACCCTAACCCTAACCCTAAGAGAATACTAACCCTAACCCTAAACCTAACCCCAACCCTAACCCTAACCCTAACCCTAAACATAACCCTAACCCTAACCCTAACCCTAACCCTAACCCTAACCCTAACCCTAACCCTAACCCTAACCCTAACCCTAACCCTAACCCTAACCCTAACAGAACACTAACCCTAACCCTAACCCTAACCCTAACCCTAACCCTAACCCTAACCTAATCCTAAACATAACCCTAACCCTAACCCTAAGCCCAAGAGAACACTAACCCAAACCGTAACCCTAACCCTCACCGTAACCCTAACCCTAACCCTAACCCTAACCCTAACCCTAACCCTAAACCTAACCCTAACCCGAACCCTAACCCGAACCCTAACCCTAACCCTAACCCTAACCCTAACCCTAACACTAACCCTAACCCTAAACCTAAACCTAAGAGATCACTAACCCTAACCCTAACCCTAACCGTAACCCTAATCCTAACACTAACCCTAACCCTAAGAGAACAGTAATCCTAAACCTAACCTAACCATAAAACTAACCCTAACCCTAACCCTAACCCTAACCCTATCTCTAAAAGTACCCTAACACTAACCATAAGAGAACCCTAACCGTAAATGTAAACCTAACACTAAACCTTACCCTAACCCTAACCCTAACCCTAACCTTAACCCTAAACCTAAGAGAACACTAACCCTAACCCTAACCCTAACCCTAACCCTAACCCTAACTCTAAACCTAACCCTAAACCTAACCCTAACCCGAACGCTAACCCTAACAGAACACTAACCCTAACCCTAACCCTAAGAGAACCCTAACCCTAACACTAACCCTAACCCTAACCTTAACCCTAAACCTAAGAGAACACTAACCCTAACCCTAACCCTAACCCTAACCCTAACCCTAACCCTAACCCTAACCCTAACCCTAATCTAATCCTAAACATAACCCTAACCCTAACCCCAAGAGAACACTAACCCTAACCCTAACCCACACCCTAAGAGAACCCTAAACCTAACCCTACCCCTAACCCTAACCCTAACCCTAACCCTAACCCTTACGCTAACCCTAAACCTAAACCTAACAGATCACTAACCCTAAACCTAACCCTAACACTAACCCTAACCCTAACCCTAACCCTAACCCTAACCCTAACCCTAACCCTAACCCTAACCCTAACCCTAACCCTAACCCTAACCCTAACCCTAACACTAACGTTAACCCTAACCCTAACCGTAACCCTAACCCTTACCATAACCCTAACACTAACCCTAACCCTAAGCCTAAGAGAACACTAACCCTAACCCTAACCCTAACCCCAAACCTAACCCTAACCCTAAGCCTATCCCTAACCCTAACCCTAACCCTAAGAGAACACTAACCCTAACCCTAACCCTAACCCTAACCCTTACCCTAACCCTAACCCTAACCCCAACCCTAACCCTAACCCTAACCCTAACCCTAAACTTAACCCTAACCCTAAGAGAACCCTAACCCTAACCCTAACCCTAACCCTAACTCTAACCCTAACCCTAACCCTAACCCTAACCCTAACCCTAACCCTAACCCTAACCCTAACCCTAACCCTAACCCTAACCCTAACCCTAAGACAATACTAACCCTAACCCTAAACCTAACCCCAACCCTAACCCTAACCCTAACCCTAAACATAACCCTAACCCTAACCCTAACCCTAACCCTAACCCTAACCCTAACCCTAACCCTAACCCTAACCCTAACCCTAACCCTAACCCTAAGAGAACAATAACCCTAACCCTAACCCTAACCCTAAGAGAACCCTAACCCTAACCCTTACCTAACCCTAACCATAACCCTAACACTAACCCTAAGCCTAAGAGAACACTAACCGTACCCCTAACCCTAACCCTAACACCAAACCTAACCCTAACCCTAAGCCTATCCCTAACCCTAACTCTAACCCTAAGAGAACACTAACCCTAACCCTAACCCTAACCCTTACCCTAACCCTAACCCTATCCCTAACCCTAAGAGAACCCTAACCCTAACCCTAACCCTAACCCTAACCCTAACCCTAACCCTATCCCTAACCCTAACCCTAACCCTAACCCTAACCCTTACCCTAACCCTAAACCTAACCCTAACCCTATCCCTAACCCTAACCCTAACCCTAACCCTAACCCTTACCCTAACCCTAAACCAAACCCTAACCCTAATCCTAACCCTAACACTAACCCTAACCGTAACCCTAACTAGAGAACACTAACCCTAACCCTAACCCTAACCCTAACCCTTAGCCTAAACCTAACCCTAACCCTAACCCTAACCCTAAGAGAACACTAACCCTAACCCTAACCCTAACCCTAAGAGAACCCTAACCCTAACCCTAACACTAAGCCTAACCCTAATTGAAACCCTTTCCCTTAATCTATCCCTAACCCTAACCCTAACCGTAAATCTAAGAGAACATTAACACTAACCCTAACACTAACCTTAATCCTAACCCTAAACGTAACCCTAACCCTAACCCTAACCCTAACCCTAACTCTAATCCTAAATCTTACCCTAACCCTAACCCTAACCCTAACTCTAACCCTAAGAGAACAGTAATCCTAAACCTAACCTAACCATAAAACTAACCCTAACCCTAACCCTAACCCTAACCCTATCTCTAAAAGTACCCTAACACTAACCATAAGAGAACCCTAACCGTAACTGTAAACCTAACACTAAACCTTACCCTAACCCTAACCCTAACCCTAACCTTAACCCTAAACCTAAGAGAACACTAACCCTAACCCTAACCCTAACCCTAACCCTAACTCTAAACCTAACCCTAAACCTAACCCTAACCCTAACGCTAACCCTAACAGAACACTAACCCTAACCCTAACCCTAAGAGAACCCTAACCCTAACACTAACCCTAACCCTAACCTTAACCCTAAACCTAAGAGAACACTAACCCTAACCCTAACCCTAACCCTAACCCTAACCCTAACCCTAACCCTAACCCTAACCCTAACCCTAACCCTAATCTAATCCTAAACATAACCCTAACCCTAACCCTAACCCTAACCCTAACCCCAAGAGAACACTAACCCTAACCCTAACCCACACCCTAAGAGAACCCTAAACCTAACCCTACCCCTAACCCTAACCCTAACCCTAACCCTAACCCTTACCCTAACCCTAAACCTAAACCTAACAGATCACTAACCCTAAACCTAACCCTAACACTAACCCTAACCCTAACCCTAACCCTAACCCTAACCCTAACCCTAACCCTAACCCTAAACCTAACCCTAACCTTAACCCTAACCCTAACCCTTACCCTAAAATTAACCCTAACTCTAACCTTAACCCTAACCCTAAGAGAACGCTAACCCTAACCCTAACCCTAACGCTAATCCTAAACCTAACCCTAACCCTAAACCTAAACCTAACCCTTACCTTAACACTAAACCCTAACCCTAACGCTAATCCTTAACCTAACCCTAAAACTAACCCTAACCCTAACC
>NW_028137244.1:20000-22500 GCF_965140915.1 Aythya marila | reverse complement strand
TTTTGGAGAAGATCAGGTAGGTTTAGGGTGGTTTTGGGGTGGATCTATGGTTTTGGCGGATTTTCTTCCAGTTTTGGGGGTGATGCCGTTCTTGTTTGGGGTGTTTTTGACGTTTTTTGGGGTCTCCGTTGGGTTTTGTTGGGTTCTCGTTGGTTATCATGGTTGAAAAGTGTAAATTGTGGTTTTTGGAGAAGATCAGGTAGGTTTAGGGTGGTTTTGGGGTGGATCTATGGTTTTGGGGGATTTTCTTCCAGTTTTGGGGGTGATGCCGATATTTTTTGGGGTGTTTTTGACGTGTTTTGGGGTCTCCATTAGGTTTTGTTGTGTTCTTGTTTGTCATTATGTTAAATAGGAGTGGATTGTGGGTTTTGGAGAACATCAGGTAGTTTTAGGGTGGTTTTGGGGTGGATCTATGGTTTTGGGGGATTTTCTTCCAGTTTTGGTGGTGATGCCGTTCTTGTTTGGGGTGTTTTTGACGTTTTTTGGGGTCTCTGTTGGGTTCTGTTGGGTTCTCGTTGGTCATCGTGTTGGAAAAGGGTAAATTGTGGTTTTTGGAGAAGATCAGGTAGGTTTAGGGTGTCTTTGGGGTGGATCTATGGTTTTGGGGGTTTTCTTCCAGTTTTGGGGGTGATGCCATTCTTGTTTGGGGTATTTTTTAAGGTTTTTGTGGTCTCTGTTTGGTTTTGTTGGGTTCTCGTTGGTCATCGTGTTGTAAAAGTGTAAATTGTGGGTTTTGGAGAACTTCAGGTAGGTTTAGGGGGAGTTTTCGCGTGGATTCATGGTATTTGGGGTTTTCTTCTTTTTGGGGGAGTGATCCTCTCCTTTCTTCGGGTGATTTTGAAGTGTTTTGGGGTTTCCGTTGCGTTTCGTTGAATTCCTAATGTGTTTTATGGTGGTTTGGAGTGTGCTTTGGGATTAGGAGAACATCAGGTAGGTTTAGGGTGTCTTTGGGGTGGATCTATGGTATTTGGGGTTTTCTTCTATTTTTTGGCGTGATCCTGTTCTTTTTTGGGGTGTATTTGAAGTGTTTTGGGGTCTCCGTTGGGTTTTGTTGGGTTCTCGTTGGTCATCATGGTGGAAAAGGGTAAATTGTGGGTTTTGGAGAACATCAGGTAGG
This sequence comes from Aythya marila, assembly GCF_965140915.1. NCBI lineage: Eukaryota > Metazoa > Chordata > Aves > Anseriformes > Anatidae > Aythya > Aythya marila. The sequence goes on along the minus strand of NW_028137244.1, from coordinate 21,383 downwards.
TTTAGGGTGGTTTTGGGGTGGATCTATGGTTTTGGTGTATTTTCTTCCAGTTTTGGTGGTGATCCTTTTCTTGTTTGGGGTGTTTTTGACGTGTTTTGGTGTCTCCATTAGGTTTTGTTGGGTTCTTGTTTGTCATTATGTTAAATAGGTGTGGATTGTGGTTTTTGGAGAAGATCAGGTAGGTTTAGGGTGGTTTTGGGGTGGATCTATGGTTTTGGGGGATTTTCTTCCAGTTTTGGGGGTGATGCCGTTCTTGTTTGGGGTGTTTTTGACGTTTTTTGGGGTCTCTGTTGGGTTCTGTTGGGTTCTCATTGGTCATCGTGTTGGAAAAGGGTAAATTGTGGTTTTTGGAGAAGATCAGGTAGGTTTAGGGTGGTTTTGGGGTGGATCTATGGTTTTGGCGGATTTTCTTCCAGTTTTGGGGGTGATGCCGTTCTTGTTTGGGGTGTTTTTGACGTTTTTTGGGGTCTCCGTTGGGTTTTGTTGGGTTCTCGTTGGTTATCATGGTGGAAAAGGGTAAATTGTGGTTTTTGGAGAAGATCAGGTAGGTTTAGGGTGGTTTTGGGGTGGATCTATGGTTTTGGGGGATTTTCTTCCAGTTTTGGGGGTGATGCCGATATTTTTTGGGGTGTTTTTGACGTGTTTTGGGGTCTCCATTAGGTTTTGTTGTGTTCTTGTTTGTCATTATGTTAAATAGGAGTGGATTGTGGGTTTTGGAGAACATCAGGTAGTTTTAGGGTGGTTTTGGGGTGGATCTATGGTTTTGGGGGATTTTCTTCCAGTTTTGGTGGTGATGCCGTTCTTGTTTGGGGTGTTTTTGACGTTTTTTGGGGTCTCTGTTGGGTTCTGTTGGGTTCTCGTTGGTCATCGTGTTGGAAAAGGGTAAATTGTGGTTTTTGGAGAAGATCAGGTAGGTTTAGGGTGTCTTTGGGGTGGATCTATGGTTTTGGGGGTTTTCTTCCAGTTTTGGGGGTGATGCCATTCTTGTTTGGGGTATTTTTTAAGGTTTTTGTGGTCTCTGTTTGGTTTTGTTGGGTTCTCGTTGGTCATCGTGTTGTAAAAGTGTAAATTGTGGTTTTTGGAGAACTTCAGGTAGGTTTAGGGGGAGTTTTCGCGTGGATTCATGGTATTTGGGGTTTTCTTCTTTTTGGGGGAGTGATCCTCTCCTTTCTTCGGGTGATTTTGAAGTGTTTTGTGGTTTCCGTTGCGTTTCGTTGAATTCCTAATGTGTTTTATGGTGGTTTGGAGTGTGCTTTGGGATTAGGAGAACATCAGGTAGGTTTAGGGTGTCTTTGGGGTGGATCTATGGTATTTGGGGTTTTCTTCTATTTTTTGGCGTGATCCTGTTCTTTTTTGGGGTGTATTTGAAGTGTTTTGGGGTCT
>NW_028137244.1:0-15000 GCF_965140915.1 Aythya marila | reverse complement strand
CCCTAACCCTAAGAGAACCCTAAACGTAACCCTAACCCTAACCCTAACCCTAACCCTAACCCTAACCCTAAACCTAACCCTAACCCTAACCCTAACCCTAAGAGAACCCTAAACCTAACCCTAATCCTAACCCTAACCCTAAGAGAACCCTAACCCTAACTCTAACCCTAACCCAAACCATAACTCTAAGCCTAAGCCTAAGCCTAAGCCTAAGCCTAACCCTAACCCTAACCCTAACCGTAAACCTAAACCTAACCCTAACCCTAACCCTAACCCTAACCGTAACCCTAACCCTAACCCTAACCCTAACCCTAACCCTAACCCATAGAGAACACTAACCCTAACCCTAACCCTAACCCAAACCCTAAGAGAACCCTAACCCTAACCCTACCCCTAACCCTAACCCTTACCCTAACCCTAAGAGAACCCTAACCCTAACCCTAAGAGATCACTAATCCTAACCCTAACCCTAACCCTAAGAGAACCCTTAGGATTTTCTTCCAGTTTTGGGGGTGATGCCATTCTTGTTTGGGGTATTTTTTAAGGTTTTTGTGGTCTCTGTTTGGTTTTGTTGGGTTCTCGTTGGTCGTCGTGTTGTAAAAGTTTAAATTGTGGGTTTTGGAGAACTTCAGGTAGGTTTAGGGGGAGTTTTCGCGTGGATTCATGGTATTTGGGGTTTTCTTCTTTTTGGGGGAGTGATCCTCTCCTTTCTTCGGGTGATTTTGAAGTGTTTTGGGGTTTCCGTTGCGTTTCGTTGAATTCCTAATGTGTTTTATGGTGGTTTGGAGTGTGCTTTGGGATTAGGAGAACATCAGGTAGGTTTAGGGTGTCTTTGGGGTGGATCTATGGTATTTGGGGTTTTCTTCTATTTTTTGGCGTGATCCTGTTCTTTTTTGGGGTGTATTTGAAGTGTTTTGGGGTCTCCGTTGGGTTTTGTTTGGTTCTCGTTGGTCATCATGGTGGAAAAGGGTAAATTGTGGGTTTTGGAGAACATCAGGTAGGTTTAGGGTGGTTTTGGGGTGGATCTATGGTTTTGGTGTATTTTCTTCCAGTTTTGGTGGTGATCCTTTTCTTGTTTGGGGTGTTTTTGACGTGTTTTGGTGTCTCCATTAGGTTTTGTTGGGTTCTTGTTTGTCATTATGTTAAATAGGTGTGGATTGTGGGTTTTGGAGAAGATCAGGTAGGTTTAGGGTGGTTTTGGGGTGGATCTATGGTTTTGGGGGATTTTCTTCCAGTTTTGGGGGTGATGCCGTTCTTGTTTGTGGTGTTTTTGACGTTTTTTGGGGTCTCTGTTGGGTTCTGTTGGGTTCTCATTGGTCATCGTGTTGGAAAAGGGTAAATTGTGGTTTTTGGAGAAGATCAGGTAGGTTTAGGGTGGTTTTGGGGTGGATCTATGGTTTTGGGGGATTTTCTTCCAGTTTTGGTGGTGATGCCGTTCTTGTTTGGGGTGTTTTTGACGTTTTTTGGGGTCTCCGTTGGGTTTTGTTTGGTTCTCGTTGGTTATCATGGTGGAAAAGGGTAAATTGTGGTTTTTGAAGAGGATCAGGTAGGTTTAGGGTGGTTTTGGGGTGGATCTATGGTTTTGGGGGATTTTCTTCCAGTTTTGGGGGTGATGCCGTTCTTGTTTGGGGTGTTTTTGACGTGTTTAGGGGTCTCCATTAGGTTTTGTTGGGTTCTTGTTTGTCATTATGTTAAATAGGAGTGGATTGTGGGTTTTGGAGAACATCAGGTAGTTTTAGGGTGGTTTTGGGGTGGATCTATGGTTTTGGGGGATTTTCTTCCAGTTTTGGTGGTGATGCCGTTCTTGTTTGGGGTGTTTTTGACGTTTTTTGGGGTCTCTGTTGGGTTCTGTTTGGTTCTCGTTGGTCATCATGGTGGAAAAGGGTAAATTGTGGTTTTTGGAGAACATCAGGTAGGTTTAGGGTGTCTTTGGGGTGGATCTATGGTTTTGGGGGTTTTCTTCCAGTTTTGGGGGTGATGCCATTCTTGTTTGGGGTATTTTTTAAGGTTTTTGTGGTCTCTGTTTGGTTTTGTTGGGTTCTCGTTGGTCATCGTGTTGTAAAAGTGTAAATTGTGGTTTTTGGAGAACTTCAGGTAGGTTTAGGGGGAGTTTTCGCGTGGATTCATGGTATTCGGGGTTTTCTTCTTTTTGGGGGAGTGATCCTCTCCTTTCTTCGGGTGATTTTGAAGTGTTTTGGGGTTTCCGTTGCGTTTCGTTGAATTCCTAATGTGTTTTATGGTGGTTTGGAGTGTGCTTTGGGATTAGGAGAACATCAGGTAGGTTTAGGGTGTCTTTGGGGTGGATCTATGGTATTTGGGGTTTTCTTCTATTTTTTGGCGTGATCCTGTTCTTTTTTGGGGTGTATTTGAAGTGTTTTGGGGTCTCCGTTGGGTTTTGTTGGGTTCTCGTTGGTCATCATGGTGGAAAAGGGTAAATTGTGGGTTTTGGAGAACATCAGGTAGGTTTAGGGTGGTTTTGGGGTGGATCTATGGTTTTGGTGTATTTTCTTCCAGTTTTGGTGGTGATCCTTTTCTTGTTTGGGGTGTTTTTGACGTGTTTTGGTGTCTCCATTAGGTTTTGTTGGGTTCTTGTTTGTCATTATGTTAAATAGGTGTGGATTGTGGGTTTTGGAGAAGATCAGGTAGGTTTAGGGTGGTTTTGGGGTGGATCTATGGTTTTGGGGGATTTTCTTCCAGTTTTGGGGGTGATGCCGTTCTTGTTTGTTAACAACAAGACCCTAACCGTAACCCTAACAACAAGACCCTAACCGTAACCCTAACCCTAACCCTAACCCTAACCCTAACCCTAACCCTAACCCATAGAGAACACTAACCCTAACCCTAACCCTAACCCAAACCCTAAGAGAACCCTAACCCTAACCCTACCCCTAACCCTAACCCTTACCCTAACCCTAAGAGAACCCTAACCCTAAGAGATCACTAATCCTAACCCTAACCCTAACCCTAAGAGAACCCTAGCCCTAACCCTAACCCTAACCCTAACCCTAAACCTAAACGTAAAGGATCACTAACCCTAACCCTAACCCTAACCCTAACCCTTACCCTAACCCTAACCCTATCCCTAACCCTAACCCTAAGCCTAAGAGAACACTAACACTAACCATAACCCTAATCCTAACACTAAACCTAACCCTAACCCTAACCCTATCCCTAACCGTAACCGTAACCCTAAGAGAACACTAACCCTAACCCTAACCCTAACCCTAACCCTAAACCCTAACCCTAACCCTAACATTAACCCTAACCCTAACCCTAAGAGAACACTAACCCTAACACTAACCCTAAGAGAACCCTAACCCTAACCCTAACCCTAACCCTAACACTAACCCTAACCTTAATTGTAACCCTTTCCCTAAATCTATCCCTTGCCCTAACCCTAACCGTAACTCTAAGAGAACACTAACCAAAACCCTAACACTAACCTTAATCCTAACCCTAAACCTAACCCTAACCCTAACCCTAACCCTAACCCTAACCCTAACCCTAACTCTAACCCTAAGAGAACACTAACCCTAACCCTAACCCTCAGAGAACCCTAACCCTAACCCTAACCCTAACCCTAAACCTAAACGTAACAGATCACTAACCCTAAACCTAACCCTAACCCTTACCCTAAACTTAACCCTAACCCTAACACTAACCCTAACCCTAAACCTAAGAGAACCCTAACCCTAACCCTAACCCTAACCCTAACCCTAACCCTAACCCTAACCGTAACCCTAACCCTAACCATAACCCTAACCCTAACCCTAAGCCTAAGAGAACACTAAACCAAACCCTAACCCTAACCCTAACCCTAACCCTAACCCTAACACTAACCCTAACCCTAACCCTAACCCTAACCCTAAGAGAACACTAACCCTAACCCTAACCCAAACCCTAAGAGAAACCTAACCCTACTCCTAACCCTAACCCTAAACCTTACCCTAACCCTAAACCTAAACCTAAGAGATCACTAAACCTAAACCTAACTCTAAACCTAAGAGAACCCTAACCCTAACCCTAACCCTAACACTAACCCTCACCCTAACCCTAACCGTAACCCTTTCCCTAACTCTAACCCTAACCCTAACCCTAACCCTAAGAGAACACTAACCCTAACCCTAACACTAACCTTAATCCTAACCATAACCCTAACCCTAACCCTAACCCTAACCCTAACCCTAACACTAACCCTAACCCTAACCCTAACCCTAACACTAACCCAAACCCTACACCTAACGCTAAACCTAACCCTAACCCTAACCATAAGAGAACCCTAACCGTAACCGTAACCGTAACCGTAACCCTAACCCTAACCCTAACCCTAACCCTAACCCTAACCCTAACCCTAACCCTAGCCCTAACAAGAGAACACAAACCCTAACCCTAACCCTAACCCTAAACCTAACCCTAACTCTATGAGAACCCTAACCCTAACCCTAACCCTGACCCTATCCCTAACAGAACACTAACCCTAACCCTAACCCTAACACTAACCCTAACCCTAAGAGAACACTAACCCTAACCCTAACACTAACCTTAATCCTAACCCTAACCCTAACCCTAACCCTAACCCTAACCCTAACCCTAACCCTAACCCTAACCCTAACCCTAACCCTAACCCTAACCCTAACCCTAACCCTAACCCTAACCCTAAAAATAACCCTAACCATAACCCTAACCCTAAGAGAACACTAACCCTAACCCTAACCCTAACCCTAACCCTAAACCTAACCCTAACCCTAACATTAACCCTAACCCTAAACCTAACCCTAACCCTAACCCTAACCCTAACCCTAACCCTAACCCTAACCCTAACCCTAACCCGAACCTAACCCTAACAATAACCCTAACCCTAACCCTAACCCTAACCCTAAGAGAACACTAACCCTAACCCTAACCCTAACACTAACCCTAACCCTAAGAGAACCCTAACCCTAACCCTAACAAGAAAACACTAACCCTAACCCTAACCCTAACCCTAACCCTAAACCTAACCCTAACCCTAACACTAACCCTAACCCTAACCCTAAGAGAACCCTAACCCTAACCCTAACCCTAACCCTAACACTAACCCTAACCTTAATTGTAACCCTTTCCCTAAATCTATCCCTAGCCCTAACCCTAACCGTAACTCTAAGAGAACACTAACCCTAACCCTAACACTAACCTAAATCCTAACCCTAAACCTAACTCTAACCCTAACCCTAACCCAAATCCTAACCCTAACCCTAACCCTAACCCTAACCCTAACTCTATCCCTAAGAGAACACTAACCCTAACCCTAACCCTAACCCTAAGAGAACCCTAACCCTAACCCTAACCCTAACCCTAACCCTAACCCTAACCCTAAACCTAAACGTAAGAGATCACTAACCCTAACCCTAACCCTAACCCTAACCGTAACCCTAACCCTAACACTAAACCTAACCCTAACCCTAACCGTAACCCTAACCCTAACCTAACCCTAACCATAACCCTAACCCTAACCCTAACCCTAAGCCTAAGAGAATACTAACCCAAACCCTAACCCTAACCCTAACCCTAACCCTAACCCTAACCCTAACCCTAAACCTAACCCTAACCCTAACCCTAACCCTAAGAGAACACTAACCCTACCCCTAACCCTAACCCTAATCCTAACCCTAACCCTAAACCTAAACCTAAGAGATCACTAACCCTAACCCTAACTCTAAACCTAAGAGAACCCTAACCCTAACACTAACCCTCACCCTAACCCTAACCGTAACCCTTTCCCTAACTCTAACCCTAACCCTAACCCTAACCATAAGAGAAGACTAACCCTAACCCTAACACTAACCTTAATCCTAACCGTAACCCTAACCCTAACCCTAACCCTAACACTAACCCTAACCCTAACCCTAACACTAACCCAAACCCTACACCTAACGCTAAACCTAAACCTAACCCTAACTCTAAGAGAACACTAACCCTAACCCTAACACTAACCTTAATCCTAACCGTAACGCTAACCCTAACCCTAACCCTAACACTAACCCTAACCCTAACCCTAACCCTAACCCTAATCCTAACCCTAACCTAACCCTAACAATAACCCTAACCCTAACCCTAAGACTAGGAGAACACTAACCCAAACCCTAACCCTAACTCTAACTCTAACCCTAACCCTAACCCTAAACCTAACCCTAACCCTAACCCTAACCCTAACCCTAAACCTAACCCTAACCCTAACCCTAACCCTAACCCTAACCCTAACCCTAACCCTAAACCCTAACCCTAACCCTAACCCTAACAGAACACTAACCCTAACCCTAACCCTAAACCTAAACCTAACCCTAACCCTAACCCTAACCCTAACCCTAACCCTAACCCTAACCCTAACCCTAACCCTAACCCTAACCCTAAGAGAACCCTAACCCTAACCCTAATCCTAACCCTAACCCTAAGAGAACCCTAACCCTAAACCTAACCCTAACCCTAACCGTAAACCTAACCCTAAGAGAACACTAACCCTAACGCTAACCCTAACCTTAATCCTAACCCTGACCCTAACCCTAAACCTAACCCTAACCCTAAGAGAACCCTAAACGTAACCCTAACCCTAACCCTAACCCTAACCCTAACCCTAACCCTAACCCTAAACCTAACCCTAACCCTAACCCTAACCCTAACCCTAAGAGAACCCTAAACCTAACCCTAATCCTAACCCTAACCCTAAGAGAACCCTAACCCTAACTCTAACCCTAACCAAACCATAACTCTAAGCCTAAGCCTAAGCCTAAGCCTAAGCCTAAGCCTAACCCTAACCCTAACCGTAAACCTAAACCTAACCCTAACCCTAACCCTAACCCTAACCCTAACCCTAACCCTAACCCTAACCGTAACCCTAACCCTAACCCTAACCCTAACCCTAACCCTAACCCTAACCCATAGAGAACACTAACCCTAACCCTAACCCTAACCCAAACCCTAAGAGAACCCTAACCCTAACCCTACCCCTAACCCTAACCCTTACCCTAACCCTAAGAGAACCCTAACCCTAACCCTAAGAGATCACTAATCCTAACCCTAACCCTAACCCTAAGAGAACCCTTAGGATTTTCTTCCAGTTTTGGGGGTGATGCCATTCTTGTTTGGGGTATTTTTTAAGGTTTTTGTGGTCTCTGTTTGGTTTTGTTGGGTTCTCGTTGGTCGTCGTGTTGTAAAAGTTTAAATTGTGGGTTTTGGAGAACTTCAGGTAGGTTTAGGGGGAGTTTTCGCGTGGATTCATGGTATTTGGGGTTTTCTTCTTTTTGGGGGAGTGATCCTCTCCTTTCTTCGGGTGATTTTGAAGTGTTTTGGGGTTTCCGTTGCGTTTCGTTGAATTCCTAATGTGTTTTATGGTGGTTTGGAGTGTGCTTTGGGATTAGGAGAACATCAGGTAGGTTTAGGGTGTCTTTGGGGTGGATCTATGGTATTTGGGGTTTTCTTCTATTTTTTGGCGTGATCCTGTTCTTTTTTGGGGTGTATTTGAAGTGTTTTGGGGTCTCCGTTGGGTTTTGTTTGGTTCTCGTTGGTCATCATGGTGGAAAAGGGTAAATTGTGGGTTTTGGAGAACATCAGGTAGGTTTAGGGTGGTTTTGGGGTGGATCTATGGTTTTGGTGTATTTTCTTCCAGTTTTGGTGGTGATCCTTTTCTTGTTTGGGGTGTTTTTGACGTGTTTTGGTGTCTCCATTAGGTTTTGTTGGGTTCTTGTTTGTCATTATGTTAAATAGGTGTGGATTGTGGTTTTTGGAGAAGATCAGGTAGGTTTAGGGTGGTTTTGGGGTGGATCTATGGTTTTGGGGGATTTTCTTCCAGTTTTGGGGGTGATGCCGTTCTTGTTTGTGGTGTTTTTGACGTTTTTTGGGGTCTCTGTTGGGTTCTGTTGGGTTCTCATTGGTCATCGTGTTGGAAAAGGGTAAATTGTGGTTTTTGGAGAAGATCAGGTAGGTTTAGGGTGGTTTTGGGGTGGATCTATGGTTTTGGCGGATTTTCTTCCAGTTTTGGGGGTGATGCCGTTCTTGTTTGGGGTGTTTTTGACGTTTTTTGGGGTCTCCGTTGGGTTTTGTTGGGTTCTCGTTGGTTATCATGGTGGAAAAGGGTAAATTGTGGTTTTTGGAGAAGATCAGGTAGGTTTAGGGTGGTTTTGGGGTGGATCTATGGTTTTGGGGGATTTTCTTCCAGTTTTGGGGGTGATGCCGATATTTTTTGGGGTGTTTTTGACGTGTTTTGGGGTCTCCATTAGGTTTTGTTGTGTTCTTGTTTGTCATTATGTTAAATACGTGTGGATTGTGGGTTTTGGAGAAGATCAAGTAGGTTTAGGGTGGTTTTGGGGTGGATCTATGGTTTTGGGGGATTTTCTTCCAGTTTTGGGGGTGATGCCGTTCTTGTTTGTTAACAACAAGACCCTAACCGTAACCCTAACAACAAGACCCTAACCGTAACCCTAACCCTAACCCTAACCCTAACCCTAACCCTAACCCATAGAGAACACTAAACCTAACCCTAACCCTAACCCAAACCCTAAGAGAACCCTAACCCTAACCCTACCCCTAACCCTAACCCTTACCCTAACCCTAAGAGAACCCTAACCCTAACCCTAAGAGATCACTAATCCTAACCCTAACCCTAACCCTAAGAGAACCCTAGCCCTAACCCTAACCCTAACCCTAACCCTAAACCTAAACGTAAAGGATCACTAACCCTAACCCTAACCCTAACCCTAACCCTTACCCTAACCCTAACCCTATCCCTAACCCTAACCCTAAGCCTAAGAGAACACTAACACTAACCATAACCCTAATCCTAACACTAACCCTAAGAGAACCCTAACCCTAACCCTATCCCTAACCGTAACCGTAACCCTAAGAGAACACTAACCCTAACCCTAACCCTAACCCTAACCCTAACCCTAAACCTAACCCTAACCCTAACATTAACCCTAACCCTAACCCTAAGAGAACACTAACCCTAACACTAACCCTAAGAGAACCCTAACCCTAACCCTAACCCTAACCCTAACACTAACCCTAACCTTAATTGTAACCCTTTCCCTAAATCTATCCCTTGCCCTAACCCTAACCGTAACTCTAAGAGAACACTAACCAAAACCCTAACACTAACCTTAATCCTAACCCTAACCCTAACCCTAACCCTAACCCTAACCCTAACCCTAACACTAACCCTAACCCTAAGAGAACACTAACCCTAACCCTAACCCTAAGAGAACCCTAACCCTAACCCTAACCCTAACCCTAACCCTAAACCTAAACGTAACAGATCACTAACCCTAAACCTAACCCTAACCCTTACCCTAACCTTAACCCTAACCCTAACACTAACCCTAACCCTAACCCTAAGAGAACCCTAACCCTAACCCTAACCCTAACCCTAACCCTAACCCTAACCCTAACCGTAACCCTAACCCTAACACTAACCCTAACCCTAACCCTAAACCTAAACCTAACCCTAACCCTAACCCTAACCCTAACCCTAACCCTAACCCTAACCCTAACCCTAACCCTAACCCTAAGAGAACCCTAACCCTAACCCTAATCCTAACCCTAACCCTAAGAGAACCCTAACACTAAACCTAACCCTAACCCTAACCCTAAGAGAACACTAACCCTAACGCTAACCCTAACCTTAATCCTAACCCTGACCCTAACCCTAAACCTAACCCTAACCCTAAGAGAACCCTAAACGTAACCCTAACCCTAACCCTAACCCTAACCCTAACCCTAACCCTAACCCTAAACCTAACCCTAACCCTAACCCTAACCCTAACCCTAAGAGAACCCTAAACCTAACCCTAATCCTAACCCTAACCCTAAGAGAACCCTAACCCTAACTCTAACCCTAACCAAACCATAACTCTAAGCCTAAGCCTAAGCCTAAGCCTAAGCCTAAGCCTAACCCTAACCCTAACCGTAAACCTAAACCTAACCCTAACCCTAACCCTAACCCTAACCCTAACCGTAACCCTAACCCTAACCCTAACCCTAACCCTAACCCTAACCCATAGAGAACACTAACCCTAACCCTAACCCTAACCCAAACCCTAAGAGAACCCTAACCCTAACCCTACCCCTAACCCTAACCCTTACCCTAACCCTAAGAGAACCCTAACCCTAACCCTAAGAGATCACTAATCCTAACCCTAACCCTAACCCTAAGAGAACCCTTAGGATTTTCTTCCAGTTTTGGGGGTGATGCCATTCTTGTTTGGGGTATTTTTTAAGGTTTTTGTGGTCTCTGTTTGGTTTTGTTGGGTTCTCGTTGGTCGTCGTGTTGTAAAAGTTTAAATTGTGGGTTTTGGAGAACTTCAGGTAGGTTTAGGGGGAGTTTTCGCGTGGATTCATGGTATTTGGGGTTTTCTTCTTTTTGGGGGAGTGATCCTCTCCTTTCTTCGGGTGATTTTGAAGTGTTTTGGGGTTTCCGTTGCGTTTCGTTGAATTCCTAATGTGTTTTATGGTGGTTTGGAGTGTGCTTTGGGATTAGGAGAACATCAGGTAGGTTTAGGGTGTCTTTGGGGTGGATCTATGGTATTTGGGGTTTTCTTCTATTTTTTGGCGTGATCCTGTTCTTTTTTGGGGTGTATTTGAAGTGTTTTGGGGTCTCCGTTGGGTTTTGTTTGGTTCTCGTTGGTCATCATGGTGGAAAAGGGTAAATTGTGGGTTTTGGAGAACATCAGGTAGGTTTAGGGTGGTTTTGGGGTGGATCTATGGTTTTGGTGTATTTTCTTCCAGTTTTGGTGGTGATCCTTTTCTTGTTTGGGGTGTTTTTGACGTGTTTTGGTGTCTCCATTAGGTTTTGTTGGGTTCTTGTTTGTCATTATGTTAAATAGGTGTGGATTGTGGTTTTTGGAGAAGATCAGGTAGGTTTAGGGTGGTTTTGGGGTGGATCTATGGTTTTGGGGGATTTTCTTCCAGTTTTGGGGGTGATGCCGTTCTTGTTTGTGGTGTTTTTGACGTTTTTTGGGGTCTCTGTTGGGTTCTGTTGGGTTCTCATTGGTCATCGTGTTGGAAAAGGGTAAATTGTGGTTTTTGGAGAAGATCAGGTAGGTTTAGGGTGGTTTTGGGGTGGATCTATGGTTTTGGCGGATTTTCTTCCAGTTTTGGGGGTGATGCCGTTCTTGTTTGGGGTGTTTTTGACGTTTTTTGGGGTCTCCGTTGGGTTTTGTTGGGTTCTCGTTGGTTATCATGGTGGAAAAGGGTAAATTGTGGTTTTTGGAGAAGATCAGGTAGGTTTAGGGTGGTTTTGGGGTGGATCTATGGTTTTGGGGGATTTTCTTCCAGTTTTGGGGGTGATGCCGATATTTTTTGGGGTGTTTTTGACGTGTTTTGGGGTCTCCATTAGGTTTTGTTGTGTTCTTGTTTGTCATTATGTTAAATAGGAGTGGATTGTGGGTTTTGGAGAAGATCAGGTAGGTTTAGGGTGGTTTTGGGGTGGATCTATGGTTTTGGGGGATTTTCTTCCAGTTTTGGTGGTGATGCCGTTCTTGTTTGGGGTGTTTTTGACGTTTTTTGGGGTCTCTGTTGGGTTCTGTTGGGTTCTCGTTGGTCATCGTGTTGGAAAAGGGTAAATTGTGGTTTTTGGAGAAGATCAGGTAGGTTTAGGGTGGTTTTGGGGTGGATCTATTGTTTTGGGGGTTTTCTTCCAGTTTTGGGGGTGATGCCATTCTTGTTTGGGGTATTTTTTAAGGTTTTTGTGGTCTCTGTTTGGTTTTGTTGGGTTCTCGTTGGTCATCGTGTTGTAAAAGTGTAAATTGTGGTTTTTGGAGAACTTCAGGTAGGTTTAGGGGGAGTTTTCGCGTGGATTCATGGTATTTGGGGTTTTCTTCTTTTTGGGGGAGTGATCCTCTCCTTTCTTCGGGTGATTTTGAAGTGTTTTGGGGTTTCCGTTGCGTTTCGTTGAATTCCTAATGTGTTTTATGGTGGTTTGGAGTGTGCTTTGGGATTAGGAGAACATCAGGTAGGTTTAGGGTGTCTTTGGGGTGGATCTATGGTATTTGGGGTTTTCTTCTATTTTTTGGCGTGATCCTGTTCTTTTTTGGGGTGTATTTGAAGTGTTTTGGGGTCTCCGTTGGGTTTTGTTTGGTTCTCGTTGGTCATCATGGTGGAAAAGGGTAAATTGTGGGTTTTGGAGAACATCAGGTAGGTTTAGGGTGGTTTTGGGGTGGATCTATGGTTTTGGTGTATTTTCTTCCAGTTTTGGTGGTGATCCTTTTCTTGTTTGGGGTGTTTTTGACGTGTTTTGGTGTCTCCATTAGGTTTTGTTGGGTTCTTGTTTGTCATTATGTTAAATAGGTGTGGATTGTGGTTTTTGGAGAAGATCAGGTAGGTTTAGGGTGGTTTTGGGGTGGATCTATGGTTTTGGGGGATTTTCTTCCAGTTTTGGGGGTGATGCCGTTCTTGTTTGTGGTGTTTTTGACGTTTTTTGGGGTCTCTGTTGGGTTCTGTTGGGTTCTCATTGGTCATCGTGTTGGAAAAGGGTAAATTGTGGTTTTTGGAGAAGATCAGGTAGGTTTAGGGTGGTTTTGGGGTGGATCTATGGTTTTGGGGGATTTTCTTCCAGTTTTGGGGGTGATGCCGTTCTTGTTTGGGGTGTTTTTGACGTTTTTTGGGGTCTCCGTTGGGTTTTGTTGGGTTCTCGTTGGTTATCATGGTGGAAAAGGGTAAATTGTGGTTTTTGGAGAAGATCAGGTAGGTTTAGGGTGGTTTTGGGGTGGATCTATGGTTTTGGGGGATTTTCTTCCAGTTTTGGGGGTGATGCCGATATTTTTTGGGGTGTTTTTGACGTGTTTTGGGGTCTCCATTAGGTTTTGTTGTGTTCTTGTTTGTCATTATGTTAAATAGGAGTGGATTGTGGGTTTTGGAGAAGATCAGGTAGGTTTAGGGTGGTTTTGGGGTGGATCTATGGTTTTGGGGGATTTTCTTCCAGTTTTGGTGGTGATGCCGTTCTTGTTTGGGGTGTTTTTGACGTTTTTTGGGGTCTCTGTTGGGTTCTGTTGGGTTCTCGTTGGTCATCGTGTTGGAAAAGGGTAAATTGTGGTTTTTGGAGAAGATCAGGTAGGTTTAGGGTGGTTTTGGGGTGGATCTATTGTTTTGGGGGTTTTCTTCCAGTTTTGGGGGTGATGCCATTCTTGTTTGGGGTATTTTTTAAGGTTTTTGTGGTCTCTGTTTGGTTTTGTTGGGTTCTCGTTGGTCATCGTGTTGTAAAAGTGTAAATTGTGGTTTTTGGAGAACTTCAGGTAGGTTTAGGGGGAGTTTTCGCGTGGATTCATGGTATTTGGGGTTTTCTTCTTTTTGGGGGAGTGATCCTCTCCTTTCTTCGGGTGATTTTGAAGTGTTTTGGGGTTTCCGTTGCGTTTCGTTGAATTCCTAATGTGTTTTATGGTGGTTTGGAGTGTGCTTTGGGATTAGGAGAACATCAGGTAGGTTTAGGGTGTCTTTGGGGTGGATCTATGGTATTTGGGGTTTTCTTCTATTTTTTGGCGTGATCCTGTTCTTTTTTGGGGTGTATTTGAAGTGTTTTGGGGTCTCCGTTGGGTTTTGTTTGGTTCTCGTTGGTCATCATGGTGGAAAAGGGTAAATTGTGGGTTTTGGAGAACATCAGGTAGGTTTAGGGTGGTTTTGGGGTGGATCTATGGTTTTGGTGTATTTTCTTCCAGTTTTGGTGGTGATCCTTTTCTTGTTTGGGGTGTTTTTGACGTGTTTTGGTGTCTCCATTAGGTTTTGTTGGGTTCTTGTTTGTCATTATGTTAAATAGGTGTGGATTGTGGTTTTTGGAGAAGATCAGGTAGGTTTAGGGTGGTTTTGGGGTGGATCTATGGTTTTGGGGGATTTTCTTCCAGTTTTGGGGGTGATGCCGTTCTTGTTTGTGGTGTTTTTGACGTTTTTTGGGGTCTCTGTTGGGTTCTGTTGGGTTCTCATTGGTCATCGTGTTGGAAAAGGGTAAATTGTGGTTTTTGGAGAAGATCAGGTAGGTTTAGGGTGGTTTTGGGGTGGATCTATGGTTTTGGGGGATTTTCTTCCAGTTTTGGGGGTGATGCCGTTCTTGTTTGGGGTGTTTTTGACGTTTTTTGGGGTCTCCGTTGGGTTTTGTTGGGTTCTCGTTGGTTATCATGGTGGAAAAGGGTAAATTGTGGTTTTTGGAGAAGATCAGGTAGGTTTAGGGTGGTTTTGGGGTGGATCTATGGTTTTGGGGGATTTTCTTCCAGTTTTGGGGGTGATGCCGATATTTTTTGGGGTGTTTTTGACGTGTTTTGGGGTCTCCATTAGGTTTTGTTGTGTTCTTGTTTGTCATTATGTTAAATAGGAGTGGATTGTGGGTTTTGGAGAAGATCAGGTAGGTTTAGGGTGGTTTTGGGGTGGATCTATGGTTTTGGGGGATTTTCTTCCAGTTTTGGTGGTGATGCCGTTCTTGTTTGGGGTGTTTTTGACGTTTTTTGGGGTCTCTGTTGGGTTCTGTTGGGTTCTCGTTGGTCATCGTGTTGGAAAAGGGTAAATTGTGGTTTTTGGAGAAGATCAGGTAGGTTTAGGGTGGTTTTGGGGTGGATCTATTGTTTTGGGGGTTTTCTTCCAGTTTTGGGGGTGATGCCATTCTTGTTTGGGGTATTTTTTAAGGTTTTTGTGGTCTCTGTTTGGTTTTGTTGGGTTCTCGTTGGTCATCGTGTTGTAAAAGTGTAAATTGTGGTTTTTGGAGAACTTCAGGTAGGTTTAGGGGGAGTTTTCGCGTGGATTCATGGTATTTGGGGTTTTCTTCTTTTTGGGGGAGTGATCCTCTCCTTTCTTCGGGTGATTTTGAAGTGTTTTGGGGTTTCCGTTGCGTTTCGTTGAATTCCTAATGTGTTTTATGGTGGTTTGGAGTGTGCTTTGGGATTAGGAGAACATCAGGTAGGTTTAGGGTGTCTTTGGGGTGGATCTATGGTATTTGGGGTTTTCTTCTATTTTTTGGCGTGATCCTGTTCTTTTTTGGGGTGTATTTGAAGT
>NW_028137245.1:0-22260 GCF_965140915.1 Aythya marila | reverse complement strand
TTCTTTCTTTTTTTGGGGTGATACAGTTCTTTTTTGGGGTGTTTTTGACATGTTTTGGGGTCTCCGTTTGGTTTTAGTTGGGTTCTTGTTGGTCATCATGGTGGAAAAGTGTAGATTGTGGGTTTTGGAGAACTTCAGGTAGGTTTAGGGGGACTTTTGGGGTGGATCTATGTCTTTTGGGGTTTTCTTTCTTTTTTTGGGGTGATGCAGTTCTTTTTTGGGGTGTTTTTGACATGTTTTGGTGTCTCCGTTTTGTTTTAGTTGGGTTCTTGTTGGTCATCATGGTGGAAAAGTGTAAATTGTGGGTTTTTGGAGAACATCAGGTAGGTTTAGGGGGACTTTTGGGGTGGATCTATGGCTTTTGGTGTTTTCTTTCGTTTTTTGTGTTGATCCCGTTCTTGTTTGGGGTGTTTTTGACATGTTTTGGGGTCTCCGTTTGGTTTTAGTTGGGTTCTTGTTGGTCATCATGGGGGAAAAGTGTAGATTGTGGGTTTTTGGAGAACATCAGGTAGGTTTAGGGGGGACCTTTGGGGTGGATCTATGGCTTTTGGGGTTTTCTTTCGTTTTTTGTGTTGATCCCATTCTTGTTTGGGTTGTTTTTGACGTGTTTTGGGGTCTCCGTTGGGTTTCGTTGGGTTTTCCGTGGTCATCATGGGGGAAAAGTGTAGATTGTGGGTTTTGGAGAACTTCAGGTAGGTTTAGGGGACTTTTGGGGTGGATTCATGGTATTTGGGGTTTTCTTCTGTTTTTTTGGGTGATGCAGTTCTTTTTTGGGGTGTTTTTGACATGTTTTGTGGTCTCCGTTTGGTTTTAGTTGGGTTCTTGTTGGTCATCATGGTGGAAAAGTGTAAATTGTGGGGTTTTGGAGAACATCAGGTAGGTTTAGGGGGACTTTTGGGGTGGATCTATGTCTTTTGGGGTTTTCTTTCTTTTTTTGGGGTGATGCAGTTCTTTTTTGGGGTGTTTTTGACATGTTTTTGGGTCTCCGTTTGGTTTTAGTTGGGTTCTTGTTGGTCATCATGGTGGAAAAGTGTAAACTGTGTGGTTTTGGAGAACATCAGGTAGGTTTAGGAGGACTTTTGGGGTGGATCTATGGCTTTTGGGGTTTTCTTTCTTTTTTTGGGGTGATGCAGTTCTTTTTTGGGGTGTTTTTGACATGTTTTGGTGTCTCCGTTTTGTTTTAGTTGGGTGCTTGTTGGTCATCATGGTGGAAAATTGTAAATTGTGGGTTTTTGGAGAACATCAGGTAGGTTTAGGGGGACTTTTGGGGTGGATCTATGGCTTTTGGGGTTTTCTTTTGTTTTTTGTGTTGATCCCGTTCTTGTTTGGGGTGTTTTTGACATGTTTTGGGGTATCCGTTTGGTTTTAGTTGGGTTCTTGTTGGTCATCATGGTGGAAAAGTGTAGATTGTGGGTTTTGGAGAACTTCAGGTAGGTTTAGGGGACTTTTGGGGTGGATTCATGGTATTTGGGCTTTTCTTCTGTTTTTTGGGTGATGCAGTTCCATTTTTGGGGTGTTTTTGACATGTTTTGGGGTCTCCGTTTGGTTTTAGTTGGGTTCTTGTTGGTCATCATGGTGGAAAAGTGTAAATTGTGGGTTTTTGGAGAACATCCGGTAGGTTTAGGGGGACTTTTGGGGTGGATCTATGGCTTTTGGAGTTTTCTTTCGTTTTTTTGTGTTGATCCCGTTCTTTTTGGGGTGTTTTTGACGTGTTTTGGGGTCTCCGTTGGGTTTCGTTGTGTTTTCCGTGGTCATCATGGTGGAAAAGTGTAGATTGTGGGTTTTGGGGAACTTCAGGTAGGTTTAGGGGGACCTTTGGGGTGGATCTATGGCTTTTTGGGGTTTTCTTCTGTTTTTTGGGTTGATGCAGTTCCTTTTTTAGCGTGTTTTTGACATGTTTTGGTGTCTCCGTTTGGTTTTAGTTGGGTCCTTGTTGGTCATCATGGTGGAAAAGTGTAAATTGTGGGTTTTTGGAGAACATCAGGTAGGTTTAGGGGGACTTTTGGGGTGGATCTATGTCTTTTGGGGTTTTCTTTCTTTTTTTGGGGTGATGCAGTTCTTTTTTGGGGTGTTTTTGACATGTTTTTGGGTCTCCGTTTGGTTTTAGTTGGGTTCTTGTTGGTCATCATGGTGGAAAAGTGTAAACTGTGTGGTTCTGGAGAACATCAGGTAGGTTTAGGGGGACTTTTGGGGTGGATCTATGGCTTTTGGGGTTTTCTTTCGTTTTTTGTGTTGATCCCGTTCTTGTTTGTGGTGTTTTTGACATGTTTTGGGGTCTCCGTTGGGTTTAGTTGGGTTTTCCGTTGTCATCATGGTGGAAAAGTGTAGATTGTGGGTTTTGGAGAACTTCAGGTAGGTTTAGGGGACTTTTGGGGTGGATTCATGGTATTTGGGCTTTTCTTCTGTTTTTTTTGGGTGATGCAGTTCCTTTTTTGGGGTGTTTTTGACATGTTTTGTGGTCTCCGTTTGGTTTTAGTTGGGTTCTTGTTGGTCATCATCTTGGAAAAGTGTAAATTGTGGGTTTTTGGAGAACATCAGGTAGGTTTAGGGGGACTTTTGGGGTGGATTTATGGCTTTTGGAGTTTTCTTTCGTTTTTTGTGTTGATCCCGTTCTTGTTTGTGGTGTTTTTGACATGTTTTGGGGTCTCCGTTTGGTTTTAGTTGGGTTCTTGTTGGTCATCATGGTGGAAAAGTGTAGATTGTGGGTTTTGGAGAACTTCAGGTAGGTTTAGGGGACTTTTGGGGTGGATTCATGGTATTTGGGGTTTTCTTCTGGTTTTTGGGTAATGCAGTTCCTTTTTTGGGGTGTTTTTGACATGTTTTGGGGTCTCCGTTTGGTTTTAGTTGGGTTCTTGTTGGTCATCATGGTGGAAAAGTGTAGATTGTGGGTTTTTGGAGAACATCAGGTAGGTTTAGGGGGACCTTTGGGGTGGATCTATGGCTTTTGGGGTTTTCTTTCGTTTTTTGTGTTGATCCCATTCTTGTTTGGGTTGTTTTTGACGTGTTTTGGGGTCTCCGTTGGGTTTCGTTGGGTTTTCCGTGGTCATCATGGGGGAAAAGTGTAGATTGTGGGTTTTGGAGAACTTCAGGTAGGTTTAGGGGACTTTTGGGGTGGATTCATGGTATTTGGGCTTTTCTTCTGTTTTTTTGGGTTGATGCAGTTCCTTTTTTAGCGTGTTTTTGACATGTTTTGGTGTCTCCGTTTGGTTTTAGTTGGGTCCTTGTTGGTCATCATGGTGGAAAAGTGTAAATTGTGGGTTTTTGGAGAACATCAGGTAGGTTTAGGGGGACTTTTGGGGTGGATCTATGTCTTTTGGGGTTTTCTTTCTTTTTTTGGGGTGATGCAGTTCTTTTTTGGGGTGTTTTTGACATGTTTTTGGGTCTCCGTTTGGTTTTAGTTGGGTTCTTGTTGGTCATCATGGTGGAAAAGTGTAAACTGTGTGGTTCTGGAGAACATCAGGTAGGTTTAGGGGGACTTTTGGGGTGGATCTATGGCTTTTGGGGTTTTCTTTCGTTTTTTGTGTTGATCCCGTTCTTGTTTGTGGTGTTTTTGACATGTTTTGGGGTCTCCGTTGGGTTTAGTTGGGTTTTCCGTTGTCATCATGGTGGAAAAGTGTAGATTGTGGGTTTTGGAGAACTTCAGGTAGGTTTAGGGGACTTTTGGGGTGGATTCATGGTATTTGGGCTTTTCTTCTGTTTTTTTTGGGTGATGCAGTTCCTTTTTTGGGGTGTTTTTGACATGTTTTGTGGTCTCCGTTTGGTTTTAGTTGGGTTCTTGTTGGTCATCATCTTGGAAAAGTGTAAATTGTGGGTTTTTGGAGAACATCAGGTAGGTTTAGGGGGACTTTTGGGGTGGATTTATGGCTTTTGGAGTTTTCTTTCGTTTTTTGTGTTGATCCCGTTCTTGTTTGTGGTGTTTTTGACATGTTTTGGGGTCTCCGTTTGGTTTTAGTTGGGTTCTTGTTGGTCATCATGGTGGAAAAGTGTAGATTGTGGGTTTTGGAGAACTTCAGGTAGGTTTAGGGGACTTTTGGGGTGGATTCATGGTATTTGGGGTTTTCTTCTGGTTTTTGGGTAATGCAGTTCCTTTTTTGGGGTGTTTTTGACATGTTTTGGGGTCTCCGTTTGGTTTTAGTTGGGTTCTTGTTGGTCATCATGGTGGAAAAGTGTAGATTGTGGGTTTTTGGAGAACATCAGGTAGGTTTAGGGGGACCTTTGGGGTGGATCTATGGCTTTTGGGGTTTTCTTTCGTTTTTTGTGTTGATCCCATTCTTGTTTGGGTTGTTTTTGACGTGTTTTGGGGTCTCCGTTGGGTTTCGTTGGGTTTTCCGTGGTCATCATGGGGGAAAAGTGTAGATTGTGGGTTTTGGAGAACTTCAGGTAGGTTTAGGGGACTTTTGGGGTGGATTCATGGTATTTGGGCTTTTCTTCTGTTTTTTTGGGTGATGCAGTTCTATTTTTAGCGTGTTTTTGACATGTTTTGGGGTCTCCGTTTGGTTTTAGTTGGGTTCTTGTTGGTCATCATGGTGGAAAAGTGTAAATTGTGGGGTTTTGGAGAACATCAGGTAGGTTTAGGGGGACTTTTGGGGTGGATCTATGTCTTTTGGGGTTTTCTTTCTTTTTTTGGGGTGATGCAGTTCTTTTTTGGGTTGTTTTTGACATGTTTTGGGGTCTCCGTTTGGTTTTAGTTGGGTTCTTGTTGGTCATCATGGTGGAAAAGTGTAGATTTTGGGTTTTGGAGAACTTCAGGTAGGTTTAGGGGGACTTTTGGGGTGGATCTATGTCTTTTGGGGTTTTCTTTCTTTTTTTGGGGTGATGCAGTTCTTTTTTGGGGTGTTTTTGACATGTTTTGGTGTCTCCGTTTTGTTTTAGTTGGGTGCTTGTTGGTCATCATGGTGGAAAAGTGTAAATTGTGGGTTTTTGGAGAACATCAGGTAGGTTTAGGGGGACTTTTGGGGTGGATCTATGGCTTTTGGGGTTTTCTTTCGTTTTTTGTGTTGATCCCGTTCTTGTTTGGGGTGTTTTTGACATGTTTTGGGGTCTCCGTTTGTTTTTAGTTGGGTTCTTGTTGGTCATCATGGGGGAAAAGTGTAGATTGTGGGTTTTGGAGAACTTCAGGTAGGTTTAGGGGACTTTTGGGGTGGATTCATGGTATTTGGGCTTTTCTTCTGTTTTTTGGGTGATGCAGTTCCTTTTTTGGGGTGTTTTTGACATGTTTTTGGGTCTCCGTTTGGTTTTAGTTGGGTTCTTGTTGGTCATCATGGTGGAAAAGTGTAGATTGTGGGTTTTGGAGAACACCAGGTAGGTTTAGGGGGACCTTTGGGGTGGATCTATGGCTTTTGGAGTTTTCTTTCGTTTTTTGTGTTGATCCCATTCTTGTTTGGGTTGTTTTTGACGTGTTTTGGGGTCTGTGTTGGGTTTCGTTGGGTTTTCCGTGGTCATCATGGTGGAAAAGTGTAGATTGTGGGTTTTGGAGAACATCAGGTAGGTTTAGGGGGACCTTTGGGGTGGATCTATGGCTTTTGGGGTTTTCTTTCGATTTTTGTGTTGATTCCATTCTTGTTTGGGTTGTTTTTGACGTGTTTTGGGGTGTACGTTGGGTTTCGTTGGGTTTTCCGTGGTCATCATGGTGGAAAAGTGTAGATTGTGGGTTTTGGAGAACTTCAGGTAGGTTTAGGGGACTTTTGGGGTGGATTCATGGTATTTGGGGTTTTCTTCTGTTTTTTGGGGTGATGCAGTTCTTTTTTGGGGTGTTTTTGACATGTTTTGGTGTCTCCGTTTGGTTTTAGTTGGGTTCTTGTTGGTCATCATGGTGGAAAAGTGTAAATTGTGGGTTTTTGGAGAACATCAGGTAGGTTTAGGGGGACTTTTGGGGTGGATCTATGGCTTTTGGGGTTTTCTTTCGTTTTTTGTGTTGATCCCGTTCTTGTTTGGGGTGTTTTTGACATGTTTTGGGGTCTTTGTTTGGTTTTAGTTGGGTTCTTGTTGGTCATCATGGTGGAAAAGTGTAGATTGTGGGTTTTGGAGAACTTCAGGTAGGTTTAGGGGACTTTTGGGGTGGATTCATGGTATTTGGGCTTTTCTTCTGTTTTTTGGGTGATGCAGTTCCTTTTTTGGGGTGTTTTTGACATGTTTTTGGGTCTCCGTTTGGTTTTAGTTGGGTTCTTGTTGGTCATCATGGTGGAAAAGTGTAGATTGTGGGTTTTGGAGAACATCAGGTAGGTTTAGGGGGACCTTTGGGGTGGATCTATGGCTTTTGGGGTTTTCTTTCGATTTTTGTGTTGATTCCATTCTTGTTTGGGTTGTTTTTGACGTGTTTTGGGGTCTCCGTTGGGTTTAGTTGGGTTTTCCGTGGTCATCATGGTGGAAAAGTGTAGATTGTGGGTTTTGGAGAACATCAGGTAGGTTTAGGGGGACCTTTGGGGTGGATCTATGGCTTTTGGGGTTTTCTTTCGATTTTTGTGTTGATTCCATTCTTGTTTGGGTTGTTTTTGACGTGTTTTGGGGTGTACGTTGGGTTTCGTTGGGTTTTCCGTGGTCATCATGGTGGAAAAGTGTAGATTGTGGGTTTTGGAGAACTTCAGGTAGGTTTGGGGGACTTTTGGGGTGGATTCATGGTATTTGGGCTTTTCTTCTGTTTTTTGGGTGATGCAGTTCCTTTTTTGGGGTGTTTTTGACATGTTTTTGGGTCTCCGTTTGGTTTTAGTTGGGTTCTTGTTGGTCATCATGGTGGAAAAGTGTAAATTGTGGGTTTTGGAGAACATCAGTTAGGTTTAGGGGGACTTTTGGGGTGGATCTATGGCTTTTGGGGTTTTCTTTCGTTTTTTGTGTTGATCCCGTTCTTGTTTGGGGTGTTTTTGACGTGTTTTGGGGTCTCCGTTGGGTTTCGTAGAGTTTTCCGTTGTCATCATGGTGGAAAATTGTAGATTGTGGGGTTTTGGAGAACTTCTGGTAGGTGTAGGGGACTTTTGGGGTGGATTCATGGTATTTGGGCTTTTCTTCTGTTTTTTTGGGTGATGCAGTTCCTTTTTTGGGTTGTTTTTGACATGTTTTGGTGTGTCCGTTTGGTTTTATTTGGGTTCTTGTTGGTCATCATGGTGGAAAAGTGTAAATTGTGGGTTTTTGGAGAACATCAGGTAGGTTTAGGGGGACCTTTGGGGTGGATCTATGGCTTTTGGGGTTTTCTTTCGTTTTTTGTGTTGATCCCGTCCTTGATTGGGGTTTTTTTGACGTGTTTTGGGGTCTCCGTTAAGTTTAGTTGGGTTTTCCGTTGTCATCATGGTGGAAAAGTGTAGATTGTGGGTTTTGGAGATCTTCAGGTAGGTTTAGGGGGACTTTTGGGGTGGATCTATGGCTTTTGGGTTTTTCTTTCGTTTTTTGTGTTGATCCCGTCCTTGTTTGGGGTTTTTTTGACGTGTTTTGGGTTGTCCGTTGGGTTTCGTTGGGTTTTCCGTTGTCATCATGGTGGAAAAGTGTAGATTGTGGGTTTTGGAGAACATCAAGTAGGTTTAGGGGACTTTTGGTGTGGATTCATGGTATTTGGGCTTTTCTTCTGTTTTTTGGGTGATGCAGTTCCTTTTTTGGGGTGTTTTTGACATGTTTTGATGTCTCCGTTTGGTTTTAGTTGGGTACTTGTTGGTCATCATGGTGGAAAAGTGTAAATTGTGTAGTTTTGGAGAACATCAGGTAGGTTTAGGGGGACTTTTGGGGTGGATCTATGGCTTTTGGGGTTTTCTTTCGTTTTTTGTGTTGAGTCCGTTCTTGTTTGGGGTGTTTTTGACGTGTTTTGGGTCTCCGTTGGGTTTCGTTGGGTTTTCCGTGGTCATCATGGTGGAAAAGTGTAGATTGTGGGTTTTGGAGAACATCAGGTAGGTTTAGGGGGACTTTTGAGGTGGATTCATGGTATATGGGGTGTTCTTCTGTTTTTTGTGGTGATGCAGTTCTTTTTTGGGGTGTTTTTGACGTGTTTTGTGGTCCCCGTTTGGTTTTAGTTGGGTTCTTGTTGGTCATCATGGTGGAAAAGTTTAAATTGTGGGTTTTTGGAGAACATCAGGTAGGTTTAGGGGGACCTTTGGGGTGGATCTATGACTTTGGGGTTTTCTTTCGTTTTTTGTGTTGATCCCATTCTTGTTTGGGTTGTTTTTGACGTGTTTTGGGGTGTCCGTTGGGTTTCGTTGGGTTTTCCGTGGTCATCATGGTGGAAAAGTGTAGATAGTGGGTTTTGGAGAACTTCAGGTAGGTTTAGGGGACTTTTGGGGTGGATTCATGGTATTTGGGGTTTTCTTCTGTTTTTGGGGTGATGCAGTTCTTTTTTGGGGTGTCTTTGACGTGTTTTGGGGTCTCCGTAGGGTTTTGTTAGGTTTTCCATTTTCATCATGGTGGAAAAGTGTAGATTGTGGGTTTTGGAGAACATCAGGTAGGTTTAGGGGGTCTTTTGGGGTGGATTTATGGCTTTTGGAGTTTTCTTTCGTTTTTTGTGTTGATCCCGTTCTTGTTTGTGGTGTTTTTGACATGTTTTGGGGTCTCCGTTTGGTTTTAGTTGGGTTCTTGTTGGTCATCATGGTGGAAAAGTGTAAACTGTGTGGTTTTGGAGAACATCAGGTAGGTTTAGGGGGACTTTTGGGGTGGATTCATGGTATTTGGGGTTTTCTTCTGGTTTTTGGGTAATGCAGTTCCTTTTTTGGGGTGTTTTTGACATGTTTTGGTGTCTCCGTTTGGTTTTAGTTGGGTTCTTGTTGGTCATCATGGTGGAAAAGTGTAGATTGTGGGTTTTTGGAGAACATCAGGTAGGTTTAGGGGGACCTTTGGGGTGGATCTATGGCTTTTGGGGTTTTCTTTCGTTTTTTGTGTTGATCCCATTCTTGTTTGGGTTGTTTTTGACGTGTTTTGGGGTGTCCGTTGGGTTTCGTTGGGTTTTCCGTGGTCATCATGGGGGAAAAGTGTAGATTGTGGGTTTTGGAGAACTTCAGGTAGGTTTAGGGGACTTTTGGGGTGGATTCATGGTATTTGGGGTTTTCTTCTGTTTTTTGGGGTGATGCAGTTCTTGTTTGGGGTGTTTTTGACATGTTTTGGTGTCTCCGTTTGGTTTTAGTTGGGTTCTTGTTGGTCATCATGGTGGAAAAGTGTAAATTGTGGGTTTTTGGAGAACATCAGGTAGGTTTAGGGGGACTTTTGGGGTGGATCTATGGCTTTTGGGGTTTTCTTTCGTTTTTTTGTGTTGATCCCGTTCTTGTTTGGGGTGTTTTTGACATGTTTTGGGGTCTCCGTTTGGTTTTAGTTGGGTTCTTGTTGGTCATCATGGGGGAAAAGTGTAGATTGTGGGTTTTGGAGAACTTCAGGTAGGTTTAGGGGACTTTTGGGGTGGATTCATGGTATTTGGGCTTTTCTTCTGTTTTTTGGGTGATGCAGTTCCTTTTTTGGGGTGTTTTTGACATGTTTTTGGGTCTCCGTTTGGTTTTAGTTGGGTTCTTGTTGGTCATCATGGTGGAAAAGTGTAGATTGTGGGTTTTGGAGAACATCAGGTAGGTTTAGGGGGACCTTTGGGGTGGATCTATGGCTTTTGGGGTTTTCTTTCGATTTTTGTGTTGATTCCATTCTTGTTTGGGTTGTTTTTGACGTGTTTTGGGGTCTCCGTTGGGTTTCGTTGGGTTTTCCGTGGTCATCATGGTGGAAAAGTGTAGATTGTGGGTTTTGGAGAACATCAGGTAGGTTTAGGGGGACCTTTGGGGTGGATCTATGGCTTTTGGGGTTTTCTTTCGATTTTTGTGTTGATTCCATTCTTGTTTGGGTTGTTTTTGACGTGTTTTGGGGTGTACGTTGGGTTTCGTTGGGTTTTCCGTGGTCATCATGGTGGAAAAGTGTAGATTGTGGGTTTTGGAGAACTTCAGGTAGGTTTAGGGGACTTTTGGGGTGGATTCATGGTATTTGGGGTTTTCTTCTGTTTTTTGGGTGATGCAGTTCCATTTTTGGGGTGTTTTTGACATGTTTTTGGGTCTCCGTTTGGTTTTAGTTGGGTTCTTGTTGGTCATCATGGTGGAAAAGTGTAAATTGTGGGTTTTGGAGAACATCAGTTAGGTTTAGGGGGACTTTTGGGGTGGATCTATGGCTTTTGGGGTTTTCTTTCGTTTTTTGTGTTGATCCCGTTCTTGTTTGGGGTGTTTTTGACGTGTTTTGGGGTCTCCGTTGGGTTTCGTAGAGTTTTCCGTTGTCATCATGGTGGAAAATTGTAGATTGTGGGGTTTTGGAGAACTTCAGGTAGGTGTAGGGGACTTTTGGGGTGGATTCATGGTATTTGGGCTTTTCTTCTGTTTTTTTGGGTGATGCAGTTCCTTTTTTGGGTTGTTTTTGACATGTTTTGGTGTGTCCGTTTGGTTTTATTTGGGTTCTTGTTGGTCATCATGGTGGAAAAGTGTAAATTGTGGGTTTTTGGAGAACATCAGGTAGGTTTAGGGGGACCTTTGGGGTGGATCTATGGCTTTTGGGTTTTTCTTTCGTTTTTTGTGTTGATCCCGTCCTTGTTTGGGGTTTTTTTGACGTGTTTTGGGTTGTCCGTTGGGTTTCGTTGGGTTTTCCGTTGTCATCATGGTGGAAAAGTGTAGATTGTGGGTTTTGGAGAACATCAAGTAGGTTTAGGGGACTTTTGGGGTGGATTCATGGTATTTGGGCTTTTCTTCTGTTTTTTGGGTGATGCAGTTCCTTTTTTGGGGTGTTTTTGACATGTTTTGATGTCTCCGTTTGGTTTTAGTTGGGTACTTGTTGGTCATCATGGTGGAAAAGTGTAAATTGTGTAGTTTTGGAGAACATCAGGTAGGTTTAGGGGGACTTTTGGGGTGGATCTATGGCTTTTGGGGTTTTCTTTCGTTTTTTGTGTTGAGTCCGTTCTTGTTTGGGGTGTTTTTGACGTGTTTTGGGGTCTCCGTTGGGTTTCGTTGGGTTTTCCGTGGTCATCATGGTGGAAAAGTGTAGATTGTGGGTTTTGGAGAACATCAGGTAGGTTTAGGGGGACTTTTGAGGTGGATTCATGGTATATGGGGTGTTCTTCTGTTTTTTGTGGTGATGCAGTTCTTTTTTGGGGTGTTTTTGACGTGTTTTGTGGTCCCCGTTTGGTTTTAGTTGGGTTCTTGTTGGTCATCATGGTGGAAAAGTTTAAATTGTGGGTTTTTGGAGAACATCAGGTAGGTTTAGGGGGACCTTTGGGGTGGATCTATGACTTTGGGGTTTTCTTTCGTTTTTTGTGTTGATCCCATTCTTGTTTGGGTTGTTTTTGACGTGTTTTGGGGTGTCCGTTGGGTTTCGTTGGGTTTTCCGTGGTCATCATGGTGGAAAAGTGTAGATAGTGGGTTTTGGAGAACTTCAGGTAGGTTTAGGGGACTTTTGGGGTGGATTCATGGTATTTGGGGTTTTCTTCTGTTTTTGGGGTGATGCAGTTCCTTTTTTGGGGTGTCTTTGACGTGTTTTGGGGTCTCCGTAGGGTTTTGTTAGGTTTTCCATTTTCATCATGGTGGAAAAGTGTAGATTGTGGGTTTTGGAGAACATCAGGTAGGTTTAGGGGGTCTTTTGGGGTGGATTCATGGTATATGGGGTTTTCTTCTGTTTTTTGGGGTGGTGCAGTTTTTTTTCGTAATGTTTTTGACGTGTTTTGTGGTCTCCGTTGGGTTTCCTTGGTTTTTCCATTGTCATCATGGTGGAAAAGTGTAGATTGTGGGTTTTGGAGAACATCAGGTAGGTTTAGGGGGACTTTTGGGGTGGATCTATGGCTTTTGGGGTTTTCTTTCGTTTTTTGTGTTGATCCCATTCTTGTTTGGGTTGTTTTTGACGTGTTTTGGGGTGTCCGTTGGGTTTCGTTGGGTTTTCCGTGGTCATCATGGTGTAAAAGTGTAGATTGTGGGTTTTGGAGAACATCCGGTAGGTTTAGGGGGACTTTTGGGGTGGATCTATGGCTTTTGGGGTTTTCTTTCGTTTTTTGTGTTGATCCCGTTCTTGTTTGGGGTGTTTTTGACGTGTTTTGTGGTCTCCGTTGGGTTTCGTTGGGTTTTCCGTTGTCATCATGGTGGAAAAGTGTAGATTGTGGGTTTTGGAGAACTTCAGGTAGGTGTAGGGGACTTTTGGGGTGGATTCATGGTATTTGGGCTTTTCTTCTGATTTTTTGGTTGATGCAGTTCCTTTTTTGGGTTGTTTTTGACATGTTTTGGTGTCTCCGTTTGGTTTTAGTTGGGTCCTTGTTGGTCATCATGGTGGAAAAGTGTAAATTGTGGGTTTTTGGAGAACATCAGGTAGGTTTAGGGGACTTTTGGGGTGGATTCATGGTATTTGGGCTTTTCTTCTGTTTTTTTGGGGTGATGCAGTTCTTTTTTGGGGTGTTTTTGACATGTTTTGGGGTCTCCGTTTGGTTTTAGTTGGGTCTTGTTGGTCATCATGGTGGAAAAGTGTAAATTGTGGGTTTTTGGAGAACATCAGGTAGGTTTAGGGGGACTTTTGGGGTGGATCTATGGCTTTTGGAGTTTTCTTTTGTTTTTTGTGTTGAGTCCGTTCTTGTTTGGGGTGTTTTTGACGTGTTTTGGGGTCTCCGTTGGGTTTCGTTGTGTTTTCCGTGGTCATCATGGTGGAAAAGTGTAGATTGTGGGTTTTGGAGAACTTCAGGTAGGTTTAGGGGGACTTTTGGGGTGGATTCTTAGTATTTGGGCTTTTCTTCTGTTTTTTTTTGGGTGATGCAGTTCTTTTTTGGGGTGTCTTTGACGTGTTTTGGGGTCTCTGTAGGGTTTTGTTGGGTTTTCCGTTTTCTTCATGGTGGAAAAGTGTAGATTGTGGGTTTTGGAGAACATCAGGTAGGTTTAGGGGGTCTTTTGGGTTGGATTCATGGTATATGGGGTTTTCTTCTGTTTTTTGGGGTGATGCAGTTCTTTTTTGGGGTGTTTTTGATGTGTTTTGGGGTCTCCGTAGGGTTTCCTTGGTTTTTCCGTGGTCATCATGGTGGAAAAGTGTAGATTGTGGGTTTTGGAGAACATCAGGTAGGTTTAGGGGGACTTTTGGGGTGGATTCATGGTATATGGGGTTTTCTTTCGTTTTTTTGTGTTGATCCCATTCTTGTTTGGGGTGTTTTTGACATGTTTTGGTGTCTCCGTTTGGTTTTAGTTGGGTTCTTGTTGGTCATCATGGTGGAAAAGTGTAAATTGTGGGGTTTTGGAGAACATCCGGTAGGTTTAGGGGGACTTTTGGGGTGGATCTATGGCTTTTGGGGTTTTCTTTCGTTTTTTGTGTTGATCCCGTTCTTGTTTGTGGTGTTTTTGACGTGTTTTGGGGTGTCCGTTGGGTTTCGTTGGGTTTTCCGTGGTCATCATGGTGGAAAAGTGTAGATTGTGGGTTTTGGAGAACTTCAGGTAGGTTTAGGGGACTTTTGGGGTGGATTCATGGTATTTGGGCTTTTCTTCTGTTTTTTGGGTGATGCAGTTCCTTTTTTGGGGTGTTTTTGACATGTTTTGTGGTCTCCGTTTGGTTTTAGTTGGGTTCTTGTTGGTCATCATGGTGGAAAAGTGTAGATTGTGGGTTTTGGAGAACATCAGGTAGGTTTAGGGGGACCTTTGGGGTGGATCTATGGCTTTTGGGGTTTTCTTTCGTTTTTTGTGTTGAGTCCGTTCTTGTTTGGGGTGTTTTTGACGTGTTTTGGGGTCTCCGTTGGGTTTCGTTGGGTTTTCCGTGGTCATCATGGTGGAAAAGTGTAGATTGTGGGTTTTGGAGAACTTCAGGTAGGTTTAGGGGACTTTTGGGGTGGATTCATGGTATTTGGGGTTTTCTTCTGTTTCTTGGGGTGATGCAGTTCTTTTTTTGGGTGTCTTTGACGTGTTTTGGGGTCTCCGTAGGGTTTTGTTTGGTTTTCCGTTTTCATCATGGTGGAAAAGTGTAGATTGTGGGTTTTGGAGAACATCAGGTAGGTTTAGGGGGTCTTTTTGGGTGGATTCATGGTATATGGGGTTTTCTTCTGTTTTTTTGGAGTAATGCAGTTCTTTTTTGGGGTGTCTTTGACGTGTTTTGTGGTCTCCGTTGGGTTTCCTTGTTTTTTTCCATTGTCATCATGGTGGAAAAGTGTAGATTGTGGGTTTTGGAGAACATCAGGTAGGTTTAGTGGGACTTTTGGGGTGGATTCATGGTATATGGGGTTTTCTTTCGTTTTTTGTGTTGATCCCATTCTTGTTTGGGGTGTTTTTAACATGTTTTTGGGTCTCCGTTTGGTTTTAGTTGGGTTCTTGTTGGTCATCATGGTGGAAAAGTATAAATTGTGGGGTTTTGGAGAACATCCGGTAGGTTTAGGGGGACTTTTGGGGTGGATTCATGGTATATGTGTTTTTCTTACGTTTTTTGTGTTGATCCCATTCTTGTTTGGGGTGTTTTTGACATGTTTTGGTGTCTCCGTTTGGTTTTAGTTGGGTTTTTGTTGGTCATCATGGTGGAAAATTGTAAATTGTGGGGTTTTGGAGAACATCCGGTAGGTTTAGGGGGAGTTTTGGGGTGGATCTATGGCTTTTGGGGTTTTCTTTCGTTTTTTGTGTTGAGTCCGTTCTTGTTTGGGGTGTTTTTGACGTGTTTTGGGGTCTCCGTTTGGTTTTAGTTGGGTTCTTGTTGGTCATCATGGTGGAAAAGTGTAGATTGTGGGTTTTGGAGAACATCAGGTAGGTTTAGGGGGACCTTTGGGGTGGATCTATGGCTTTTGGGGTTTTCTTTCGATTTTTGTGTTGATTCCGTTCTTGTTTGGGTTGTATTTGACGTGTTTTGGGGTCTCCGTTGGGTTTCGTTGGGTTTTCCGTGGTCATCATGGTGGAAAAGTGTAGATTGTGGGTTTTGTAGAACTTCAGGTAGGTTTAGGGGACTTTTGGGGTGGATTCATGGTATTTGGGGTTTTCTTCTGTTTTTTTTGGGTGATGCAGTTCTTTTTTGGGGTGTCTTTGACGTTTTTTGGGGTCTCCGTATGGTTTTGTTGGGTTTTCCGTTTTCATCATTGTGGAAAAGTGTAGATTGTGGGTTTTGGAGAACATCCGGTAGGTTTAGGGGGTCTTTTGGGGTGGATTCATGGTATATGGTGTTTTCTTCTGTTTTTTGGGGTGATGCAGTTTTTTTTTGTAATGTTTTTGACGTGTTTTGTGGTCTCCGTTGGGTTTCCTTGGTTTTTCCATTGTCATCATGGTGGAAAAGTGTAGATTGTGGGTTTTGGAGAACATCAGGTAGGTTTAGGGGGACTTTTGGGGTGGATTCATGGTATATGGGGCTTTCTTTCGTTTTTTTGTGTTGATCCCATTCTTGTTTGGGGTGTTTTTGACATGTTTTGGTGTCTCCGTTTGGTTTTAGTTGGGTTCTTGTTGGTCATCATGGTGGAAAAGTGTAGATTGTGGGGTTATGGAGAACATCCGGTAGGTTTAGGGGGACTTTTGGGATGGATCTATGGCTTTTGGGGTTTTCTTTCATTTTTTGTGTTGATCCCGTTCTTGTTTGGGGTGTTTTTGACGTGTTTTGGGGTCTCCGTTGGGTTTCGTTGGGTTTTCCGTGGTCATCATGGGGGAAAAGTGTAGATTGTGGGGTTTGGAGAACTTCAGGTAGGTTTAGGGGACTTTTGGGGTGGATTCATGGTATTTGGGCTTTTCTTCTGTTTTTTGGGTGATGCAGTTCCTTTTTTGGGGTGTTTTTGACATGTTTTGGGGTCTCCGTTTGGTTTTAGTTGGGTTCTTGTTGGTCATCATGGTGGAAAAGTGTAGATTGTGGGTTTTGGAGAACATCAGGTAGGTTTAGGGGGACTTTTGGGGTGGATCTATGGCTTTTGGGGTTTTCTTTCGTTTTTTGTGTTGAGTCCGTTCTTGTTTGGGGTGTTTTTGACGTGTTTTGGGGTCTCCGTTGGGTTTCGTTGGGTTTTCCGTGGTCATCATGGTGGAAAAGTGTAGATTGTGGGTTTTGGAGAACATCAGGTAGGTTTAGGGGGACTTTTGGGGTGGATTCATGGTATATGGGGTTTTCTTTCGTTTTTTTGTGTTGATCCCATTCTTGTTTGGGGTGTTTTTGACATGTTTTGGTGTCTCCGTTTGGTTTTAGTTGGGTTCTTGTTGGTCATCATGGTGGAAAAGTGTAAATTGTGGGGTTATGGAGAACATCAGGTAGGTTTAGGGGGACTTTTGGGGTGGATCTATGGCTTTTGGGGTTTTCTTTCATTTTTTTGTGTTGATCCCGTTCTTGTTTGGGGTGTTTTTGACGTGTTTTGGGGTCTCCGTTGGGTTTCGTTGGGTTTTCCGTTGTCATCATGGTGGAAAAGTGTAGATTGTTTGTTTTGGAGAACTTCAGGTAGGTTTAGGGGACTTTTGGGGTGGATTCATGGTATTTGGGCTTTTCTTCTGTTTTTTGGGTGATGCAGTTCCTTTTTTAGCGTGTTTTTGACATGTTTTGGGGTCTCCGTTTGGTTTTATTTGGGTTCTTGTTGGTCATCATGGTGGAAAAGTGTAGATTGTGGGTTTTGGAGAACTTCAGGTAGGTTTAGGGGACTTTTGGGGTGGATTCATGGTATTTGGGCTTTTCTTCTGTTTTTTGGGTGATGCAGTTCTTTTTTGGGGTGTTTTTGACATGTTTTTGTGGTCTCCGTTTGGTTTTAGTTGGGTTCTTGTTGATCATCATGGTGGAAAAGTGTAGATTGTGGGTTTTGGAGAACATCAGGTAGGTTTAGGGGGACCTTTGGGATGGATCTATGGCTTTTGGGGTTTTCTTTCGATTTTTGTGTTGATTCCATTCTTGTTTGGGTTGTTTTTGACGTGTTTTGGGGTCTCCGTTGGGTTTCGTTGGGTTTTCCGTGGTCATCATGGTGGAAAAGTGTAGATTGTGGGTTTTGGAGAACTTCAGGTAGGTTTAGGGGACTTTTGGGGTGGATCATGGTATTTGGGGTTTTCTTCTGTTTTTTGGGTGATGCAGTTCCTTTTTTGGGGTGTTTTTGACATGTTTTGGGGTCTCCGTTTGGTTTTATTTGGGTTCTTGTTGGTCATCATGGTGGAAAAGTGTAGATTGTGGGTTTTGGAGAACATCAGGTAGGTTTAGGGGGACTTTTGGGGTGGATCTATGGCTTTTGGGTTTTTCTTTCGTTTTTTGTGTTGAGTCCGTTCTTGTTTGGGGTGTTTTTGACGTGTTTTGGGGTCTGTGTTGGGTTTCGTTGGGTTTTCCGTGGTCATCATGGTGGAAAAGTGTAGATTGTGGGTTTTGGAGAACTTCAGGTAGGTTTAGGGGGACTTTTGAGGTGGATTCATGGTATATGGGGTTTTCTTCTGTTTCTTGGGGTGATGCAATTCTTTTTTGGGGTGTCTTTGACGTGTTTTGGGGTCTCCGTAGGGTTTTGTTGGGTTTTCCGTTTTCATCATGGTGGAAAAGTGTAGATTGTGGGTTTTGGAGAACATCAGGTAGGTTTAGGGGGTCTTTTGGGGTGGATTCATGGTATATGGGGTTTTCTTCTGTTTTTTTGGGGTGATGCAGTTCTTTTTTGGGGTGTTTTTGACGTGTTTTGTGGTCTCCGTTGGGTTTCCTTGGTTTTTCCATTGTCATCATGGTGGAAAAGTGTAGATTGTGGGTTTTGGAGAACATCAGGTAGGTTTAGTGGGACTTTTGGGGTGGATTCATGGTATATGGGGTTTTCTTTCGTTTTTTTGTGTTGATCCCGTTCTTGTTTGGGGTGTTTTTGACATGTTTTGGTGTCTCCGTTTGGTTTTAGTTGGGTTCTTGTTGGTCATCATGGTGGAAAAGTGTAAATTGTGGGGTTATGGAGAACATCAGGTAGGTTTAGGGGGACTTTTGGGGTGGATCTATGGCTTTTGGGGTTTTCTTTCATTTTTTGTGTTGATCCCGTTCTTGTTTGGGGTGTTTTTGACGTGTTTTGGGGTCTCCGTTGGGTTTCGTTGGGTTTTCCGTGGTCATCATGGTGGAAAGTGTAGATTGTGGGTTTTGGAGAACTTCAGGTAGGTTTAGGGGACTTTTGGGGTGGATTCATGGTATTTGGGCTTTTCTTCTTTTTTTTGGGTGATGCAGTTCCTTTTTTAGCGTGTTTTTGACATGTTTTGGGGTCTCCGTTTGGTTTTATTTGGGTTCTTGTTGGTCATCATGGTGGAAAAGTGTAGATTGTGGGTTTTGGAGAACATCAGGTAGGTTTAGGGGGACTTTTGGGGTTGATCTATGTCTTTTGGGGTTTTCTTTCTTTTTTTGTGTTGAGTCCGTTCTTGTTTGGGGTGTTTTTGACGTGTTTTGGGGTCTCCGTTGGGTTTCGTTGGGTTTTCCGTGGTCATCATGGTGGAAAAGTGTAGATTGTGGGTTTTGGAGAACTTCAGGTAAGGTTTAGGGGGACTTTTGAGGTGGATTCATGGTATATGGGGTTTTCTTCTGTTTTTTGGGGTGATGCAGTTCTTTTTTGGGGTGTTTTTGACGTGTTTTGTGGTCTCCGTTTGGTTTTAGTTGGGTTCTTGTTGGTCATCATGGTGGAAAAGTGTAGATTGTGGGTTTTGGAGAACATCTGTTAGGTTTAGGGGAACTTTTGGGGTGGATCTATGGCTTTTGGGGTTTTCTTTCGTTTTTCGTGTTGAGTCCGTTCTTGTTTGGGGTGTTTTGACGTGTTTTGGGGTCTCCGTTGGGTTTCGTTGGGTTTTCCGTGGTCATCATGGTGGAAAAGTGTAGATTGTGGGTTTTGGAGAACTTCAGGTAGGTTTAGGGGACTTTTGGGGTGGATTCATGGTATTTGGTCTTTTCTTCTGTTTCTTGGGGTGATGCAGTTCTTTTTTGGGGTGTCTTTGACGTGTTTTGGGGTCTCCGTAGGGTTTTGTTGGGTTTTCCGTTTTCATCATGGTGGAAAAGTGTAGATTGTGGGTTTTGGAGAACATCAGGTAGGTTTAGGGGGTCTTTTGGGGTGGATTCATGGTATATGGGGTTTTCTTCTGTTTTTTGGGGTGATGCAGTTCTTTTTTGGGGTGTTTTTGACGTGTTTTGGGGTCTCCGTTGGGTTTCGTTGGGTTTTCCGTGGTCATCATGGTGGAAAAGTGTAGATTGTGGGTTTTGGAGAACATCAGGTAGGTTTAGGGGGTCTTTTGGGGTGGATTCATGGTATTTGGGTTTTCTTTCGTTTTTTGTGTTGATCCCATTCTTGTTTGGGGTGTTTTTGACATGTTTTGGGGTCTCCGTTTGGTTTTAGTTGGGTTCTTGTTGGTCATCATGGTGGAAAAGTGTAAATTGTGGGGTTTTGGAGAACATCCGGTAGGTTTAGGGGGACTTTTGGGGTGGATTCATGGTATATGGGGTTTTCTTACGTTTTTTGTGTTGATCCCATTCTTGTTTGGGTTTTTTTTGACATGTTTTGGGGTCTCCGTTTGGTTTTAGTTGGGTTCTTGTTGGTCATCATGGTGGAAAAGTGTAAATTGTGGGGTTTTGGAGAACATCCGGTAGGTTTAGGGGGAGTTTTGGGGTGGATCTATGGCTTTTGGGGTTTTCTTTCGTTCTTTGTGTTGATCCCGTTCTTGTTTGGGGTGTTTTTGACGTGTTTTGGGGTCTCTGTTGGGTTTCGTTGGGTTTTCCGTTGTCATCATGGTGGAAAAGTGTAGATTGTGGGTTTTGGAGAACTTCAGGTAGGTTTAGGGGACTTTTGGGGTGGATTCATGGTATTTGGGCTTTTCTTCTGTTTTTTGGGTGATGCAGTTCCTTTTTTGGGGTGTTTTTGACATGTTTTGGGGTCTCCGTTTGGTTTTATTTGGGTTCTTGTTGGTCATCATGGTGGAAAAGTGTAGATTGTGGGTTTTGGAGAACTTCAGGTAGGTTTAGGGGACTTTTGGGGTGGATTCATGGTATTTGGGCTTTTCTTCTGTTTTTTGGGTGATGCAGTTCTTTTTTGGGGTGTTTTTGACATGTTTTGTGGTCTCCGTTTGGTTTTAGTTGGGTTCTTGTTGATCATCATGGTGGAAAAGTGTAGATTGTGGGTTTGGAGAACATCAGGTAGGTTTAGGGGGACCTTTGGGGTGGATCTATGGCTTTTGGGTTTTTCTTTCGTTTTTTGTGTTGAGTCCGTTCTTGTTTGGGGTGTTGTTGACGTGTTTTGGGGTCTGTGTTGGGTTTCGTTGTGTTTTCCGTGGTCATCATGGTGGAAAAGTGTAGATTGTGGGTTTTGGAGAACTTCAGGTAGGTTTAGGGGGACTTTTGAGGTGGATTCATGGTATATGGGTTTTTCTTACGTTTTTTGGGGTGATGCAGTTCTTTTTTGGGGTGTCTTTGACGTGTTTTGGGGTCTCCGTAGGGTTTTGTTGGGTTTTCCATTTCATCATGGTGGAAAAGTGTAGATTGTGGGTTTTGGAGAACATCAGGTAGGTTTAGGGGGTCTTTTGGGGTGGATTCATGGTATATGGGGTTTTCTTCTGTTTTTTGGGGTGATGCAGTTCTTTTTTGGGGTGTTTTTGACGTGTTTTGGGGTCTCCGTTGGGTTTCGTTGGGTTTTCCGTGGTCATCATGGTGGAAAAGTGTAGATGTGGGTTTTGGAGAACTTCAGGTAGGTTTAGGGGACTTTTGGGGTGGATTCATGGTATTTGGTCTTTTCTTCTGTTTCTTGGGGTGATGCAGTTCTTTTTTGGGGTGTCTTTGACGTGTTTTGGGGTCTCCGTAGGGTTTTGTTGGGTTTTCCGTGGTCATCATGGTGGAAAAGTGTAGATTGTGGGTTTTGGAGAACATCAGGTAGGTTTAGGGGGTCTTTTGGGGTGGATTCATGGTATATGGGGTTTTCTTCTGTTTTTTGGGGTGATGCAGTTCTTTTTTGGGGTGTTTTTGACGTGTTTTGTGGTCTCCGTTGGGTTTCGTTGGGTTTTCCGTGGTCATCATGGTGGAAAAGTGTAGATTGTGGGTTTTGGAGAACATCAGGTA
The DNA here is from genome assembly GCF_965140915.1 of Aythya marila. Lineage (NCBI taxonomy): Eukaryota > Metazoa > Chordata > Aves > Anseriformes > Anatidae > Aythya > Aythya marila. The sequence goes on along the minus strand of NW_028137245.1, from coordinate 1,365 downwards.
GGTTTAGGGGACTTTTGGGGTGGATTCATGGTATATGGGGTTTTCTTTCGTTTTTGTGTTGATCCCATTCTTGTTTGGGGTGTTTTGACATGTTTTGGTGTCTCCCTTTGGTTTTAGTTGGGTTCTTGTTGGTCATCATGGTGGAAAAGTGTAGATTGTGGGTTTTGGAGAACTTCAGGTAGGTTTAGGGGACTTTTGGGGTGGATTCATGGTATTTGGGCTTTTCTTCTGTTTTTTTGGGTGATGCAGTTCTTTTTTGGGGTGTTTTTGACATGTTTTGTGGTCTCCGTTTGGTTTTAGTTGGGTTCTTGTTGATCATCATGGTGGAAAAGTGTAGGTTGTGGGTTTTGGAGAACATCAGGTAGGTTTAGGGGGACCTTTGGGATGGATCTATGGCTTTTGGGGTTTTCTTTCGATTTTTGTGTTGATTCCATTCTTGTTTGGGTTGTTTTTGACGTGTTTTGGGGTCTCCGTTGGGTTTCGTTGGGTTTTCCGTGGTCATCATGGTGGAAAAGTGTAGATTGTGGGTTTTGGAGAACTTCAGGTAGGTTTAGGGGACTTTTGGGGTGGATTCATGGTATTTGGGCTTTTCTTCTGTTTTTTTGGGTGATGCAGTTCCTTTTTTGGGGTGTTTTTGACATGTTTTGGGGTCTCCGTTTGGTTTTATTTGGGTTCTTGTTGGTCATCATGGTGGAAAAGTGTAGATTGTGGGTTTTGGAGAACATCAGGTAGGTTTAGGGGGACTTTTGGGGTGGATCTATGGCTTTTGGGTTTTTCTTTCGTTTTTTGTGTTGAGTCCGTTCTTGTTTGGGGTGTTTTTGACGTGTTTTGGGGTCTGTGTTGGGTTTCGTTGGGTTTTCCGTGGTCATCATGGTGGAAAAGTGTAGATTGTGGGTTTTGGAGAACTTCAGGTAGGTTTAGGGGTACTTTTGAGGTGGATTCATGGTATATGGGGTTTTCTTCTGTTTTTTGGGGTGATGCAGTTCTTTTTTGGGGTGTCTTTGACGTGTTTTGTGGTCTCCGTTGGGTTTCCTTGGTTTTTCCATTGTCATCATGGTGGAAAAGTGTAGATTGTGGGTTTTGGAGAACATCAGGTAGGTTTAGGGGGACTTTTGGGGTGGATTCATGGTATATGGGGTTTTCTTTCGTTTTTTTGTGTTGATCCCATTCTTGTTTGGGGTGTTTTTGACATGTTTTGGTGTCTCCGTTTGGTTTTAGTTGGGTTCTTGTTGGTCATCATGGTGGAAAAGTGTAAATTGTGGGGTTATGGAGAACATCAGGTAGGTTTAGGGGGACTTTTGGGGTGGATCTATGGCTTTTGGGGTTTTCTTTCATTTTTTGTGTTGATCCCGTTTCTTGTTTGGG
>NW_028137246.1:0-51000 GCF_965140915.1 Aythya marila | reverse complement strand
GAAGGGGAATATACTTTCTCCACAAGCTTGTCAAGTCCTTTAGACAATTTCTCCACAGCTGAGACACAGGACTGTAGCGGAGCAGAGAGATTGTCTTCATATTTTTGAAGTTGGCAGGAGACATCATGCATTGTTGGTCCCATCCCCTCATCCCAGTGAATTGCTGCCAGGGTACTGGCATGTGCTGCTGGTGCACTCCGCACAAATTTACGCCACATGGATGTTGTGCACTGGACTTCATCGGGGTCTTGAGGTGTCTGGGCATTGTCCAAATCACTATAAATCATCTCCCGCACAGCTAATTCCCGCAGATGTTGGAGACCTTTATCCACAGTGGTCCACTTGCCTATGTGATATACAATATCTTCCTTATGGGGATATCTTTCTTTGATAGCTGCCAGGAGTCGTCTCCAGAGGCTGAGGGCCTGTGCTCCTCTCCCGATTACTTTGTCGATTACCCTTTCTCTAGAGAGGGATCCCAGCTGCTTGGCTTCATTGCCTTCTAATTGTAGGCTACTGGCCCCAGCATCCCAGCATCGGAGCAGCCAAGTGAGGATGTGTTCACCTGGGCGTCGACCATAATCCTTTCGTATTTCTCGCATCTCACTCAGGGATAAGGATCGAGTGATTTCTGATTCCTTTATGATTTCCGTCTCGTCTTCCTGCTGTTTTTGTGATGGCTCTGCTTTAGAGGTACCTGCCAATTCCCCTTCTCCCTCCTTCTTAGGAGAGCCTTCTTCCCTTACTAAACGAGCTGACCTCCGTTTCCATTGTTTTGACTTGACTATGGGGGCGACTGATACCATAGTTGGTTGGTCCTCTGGGTCAGCCACAGCATGTGTTACTTGGTCATCAGATTCAGAGACTTCCTCCCTCTCTTCAAGTTGCTGGATGATGTTAAACAGTGTTTGATAGGAATAAACCAGGACCCAGCACAATGCTGCAAGCTGTTGTTCTCCGGCATTATCAGGATCAGGACATACAACTCTCAAACATTCTACCAAGTTTTTAGGATTTAGCACTTGCTCAGGGGTGAAGTTCAAAACTATTGGAGGAGACACTCGTGACAGGTATCTGCTAACATCATCCCACACACCGTGCCACTCACCACGAGACTGTTTCGGGACAGATTCCCAAGTAAGTTTTCTAAACAATCGACTAATCTTAGAGAGAAAATGAAACCTGTTATTCAGAACTAGAAATAGCAATACATGGGTTACAGATGGATCTTCAAAATACTCACAAACTGTTGTAATTAGCCCACTGTGAAAGAAGGGAAAGGTACCATTCCTGATATTATTAATAAACTGGTGTCCAGATGAGAAAAGGAAGGCAGTGTAGTTCTGAATATTCTCTGAAAGATAGTTTCCATGGGACCCAAATGATAACAGCGCAGAGCCTGAATTCCAGAGTAAAACCAAGGTCAGTGCTTGGCAGCACAACGAATTAAAAAAAGTGAACACAGATTGTAGCACTTGGTCGGATCGGATATATAGGAGAAAGGAGAATATGACACGGATTGCATGACATATGAACAAAGCCATTATTATTAACAGGGCAAGGAACATGGTTACTAGCAAGCAAGTGTGTTAGTTGTATGCGTTTAATCAATTCTATTGTTATCTCAACCCTTCGAGCCCCACGTTGGGCGCCAAAAAGGACTGTGGTGGTTTTACCGTGCTGGGCAGCTAAACCCCACAACCGCTCTCTCACTCCCCCTCCTTTAGATAAGGAGGGGGAGAAGTAAAGCAAAGAACAACTCACGGGTTGAGATAAGGATAATTTAATTAAAGGGAAATAATTATAATAATTAAATAAAGACTACCATGAACTAAACAATTTAACTAAGGGGAAATAAAAGGGAAAGGGGAAAAAGGGAGGAAAACAAACAAACAAAATAAATGAAAGCTATATGGAAGTGCAGAGGAAAGAAATTACTCTCTACTTCCCACAAATGAGCGATGATTGACCACGTCCTTGAAGCAAGGCCTCAACGCACGCAGCCGGTGTTCGAGAGGAGGACCGACGTCTTCTCAACGAGAGCCCACCCCTCCCCTCTTCTTCCTGTTTCCACCTTTTATTGCTGAGTGTGACACCACATGGTATGGAATATCCCTTTGATTGGTTTAGGTCAGCTGCCCTAGTGATGTTTCTCTCCTCACTTTTTTGCCCACCCCCTAGGAGGGTTAGAGAAAGGCCCAATGCTGTGCCACTGCTGCTCAGCAGTAGACACAACACTGGTGTGATACCACTGCTGTTCCAGCTACAAGTACAGAGTACGGCACTGAATGGGCTGCTGCCGGGAAAGTTAACATTCCAGCCAGACCCAGTACACATGCCAATGGCCTTCTATGATGGCATGACTTATGACGTCGGTGCACCTGTCCCTCCTTGGTGCCGATGGTGGTGTAGCGATGGATAATGAGGGAGTTGGCTCCGGTGGGGCAGACAAGAGAGGAAGCTCCTCCAAATCCTTAATTTTTAAGTTCTCCAATTTCTCTAGCAGTTCTTGGAACAGCTCCTCCACTGAAGGTCGATTTTCAGAAGCTGCTGTTGCACCTCTCATTGGCGAAGCATCATGAGTGGATTTATTGCTGCCTGGCAGCGGCACGGATGCTGGCAGCACAGCTTCATCAAGATTTTCTGGCGCGGGGGGTGGGGAGGGCAACCCCCACTCCCCATCAGCACTCTGCTCCGATAGTCCCTTAGTTAGTTCTGCTGATTATTCCTTTATTGAAGAGGTCATACCCCGAACCGGGGTGGGTGCAGGAACTGACGAAAAGAATTGTGCCAGCCGTGTTCCTGAGGTGTCAGGTTTTGCACTTGGTGTTCTGTCAGTCCCAGACAGTACTGACAAAGCTTGCACTGCCACCATAGCCAGCTGCTGTTCGGCTTTCATACTGCACAGCGCATTAATCACTGTGTGCCACGTCCCACTTACATCTTTATCTAGCTTTCCACTTGAGATGGCTTTATCCCATAAGCAATCTCCTACGTGTCACCACTCATCTTTCCTTCAGAAAACCCTCCTTCTGAGCCCAGTGCACCAAGGATTTGATCTTTTTTACATTGCAAGATACACCTGTCTTAGAGAGAATACTAGAGAGAAGCTGGATAGCTGCTTCCTCCTCCATGGTTACATTGGATGAGCTGCAGGGTCGTGATCTCCACCCCTCTGCTGTGTGCCAACTCGCCTCATAGCAGCGCTCGTCTGTCGTCGTCACTGACGCCTCTGATCTCCCATAGAAACTCGGCCCCGGATGTCCCGTATCTCACCACATCACTATTCCACGTCTCACCGTGACACTTCTCTGTGTCTCACCGTGACACTGCACCATGTCTCACCTCGTCTATCTGCGTCTGTCCGTGTCTGTGCTCCGAGTCTCTCCGCGTCCCGCGTGTTACCATGTCTCTGTTCCTAGTCTCTCTGTGTCTCTCCGTGTCTCTCCATGTTCCGCGTCTCTCTGCGTCTCTCTGCGCCTCTCTGCGTCCGACATCTCTGTGGGTGTCTCCATGTCTCAAGTCTCTCAGCGTCTCTCTGTGTCTCTTCACGTCTCACCAGGTCTCAGCCTGTTCGGGCACCATTTGTTGCAGGAAGGACAGCTGAAAACATGACAGACACCAGTATGGTCAGATCATGCTTCCCCTTTATTACCAGAATAGCCTGACTTTTATAGCAAACTTAACAGGGGCGGATAGTGTCTCACACAAGATTATCGGTCAAAAGCACTCAGACAAACAACTGCAAGAAAACAACCCCCTTGTGACTAGCAGTCACGTAGATCTTGTCCTTGAAGCCAGCTGCTGGCAACAATATTTTTTAATTTTTCACTCGGGCGATGTGGGAACATTGTCATGGGAACTTCTCGTAGTTGTCCTGGTAGCTTGGTTTGCTCTGCTGCAGCATGTCATGGCCTCCTTGCTGTTTCAAAAATCCCTCAACAAATTGGCACGTTTGCCAGCTTACTGTCTACTGGGACCTCTCCAGATTCCCAAGACCATTGAAAAATAATTGAGAGAGGTCCAGCGATGATGTCAGCCAGCTCTTTCAGCACCCTCGGATGGATCCCATCCGGACCCCTGGACTTGTATGGATCCAGGCAGAGCAGCAAATCCTGCATACGTTCAGGGTCGGTTGGGAGTTTGTCATTCCCACCATCATGGTCCTCCCACTCAGGGCACCCTCGGTCCCGAAGCCCATCATCAGTGTTGAAGACAGAGGCGAAGAAGGCATTAAACGTCTCTGCTTTGCCTATGTCATTGTTTGTGAGGAGACCTTCCCCATCAAGTAGTGGACCTACGTTTTCTTTGGTCCTCCTTTTTCTGTTCACATATCTAAAAAAACCCTTTTTTATTGTCTCCCACAGACATGGCCACGGACATTATAGACTTTAGTACAATTCCAATTATAGTGTTTTGGACTATCTTAATGAGAAATACTGAAGTTTGCATATTGGTTATCAACCTTTATGGGATCATCTGGTAATCCAATGGTCCATCCCAATTAATACACCAGTCAGTAGTCTGCATGTAATACCAGTCACCATGCTGTCATGCTCCCCACACACTAGGAATATGCATTAAAATCATAGAATCATAGAATGGTATGGATTGGAAGGGACCTTAAAGATCATCTAAATCCAACCCCCTGCCACGGGCAGGGACACTACCCGGTAGACCAGGTTGCTCAAAGGTCCATCCAACATGGCCTTAAACAGCTCCAGGGATAGGGACAGCTGTCAATTTGTCAGACAGGAACTCTATAACTCTATTTACCTTCCAGCCATTTGCTGCCCAGTGGCCTATCCACTCTGTGGCTCCTTTATAAACTGCATATGAATTGGTATAGATATGACTGGCACCATGTTGTGCAGCTAGTAAGACTGATCTAAGTTGACCACTTGAGCACTGCCTTTGCCTGTTTCATCTTTGTCCTGTGGCTACTTCTAAAGCCACAGCCTTATATTTCCACTCATTATTTTGCTTGGCAGGATTTGGAGCAGTAAAGTACTGTATATATCTTTCTGCAATTTAGATACCTTAACATTGCCTTCTGTAATAGGCATATTTTCATTGATACCTTCTAAATAGGCATACCACTTACAGACTGTGGGTTTCAGGGCAATACCTGCAGGTGGTACAATACCCTTGTGAACTATATCTAGGAGACGGACAGGACCCTGAACAAACACACTGTTCTCTTCTGTTCTGCCTGCACTAGAAACAGCAAGCCTTTTTCAAGATCAGAATGTCTCATTTTGGTGTCATTGAAAGAGTGGGAGCTAAACTCTTATGGTCTCTTTGGTCCTTCTTGTCCCTTTTGCCAGAGATTCAAATAGGAACCATGTTCAATGAATCCCCATTCTACATGGATAGGGTCGGTTGGGTGTAAGGGGCCTAGCTGTGGAAATAACCTTAGTTCTTTTATTAATAATTCTAACACATCCTCATGCTGTTTAGTCCATTCCCATGATTTCCCTTTTCTAAGCAAATTGTATAAGGGACCAGCCAAGATAGAAAAAACGGGGATATGTTTATGCCAGTAACCTAAAGCTCCCAGAATTTGCTGTAATGCCTTTGTGCTAGAGGGACTCTGCCTCTGCTCTATTTTCTCCAGGGTGTCGGGAGGAATACAAGTGGCTCCTTTAATCCACCAGACTCCCAGAAACTTAACCTCTTGTGCAGGCCCCTGATGTTTTGACAGAGGAATGTCTAATCCCAAAGCTATCAATTTTTCTTGTACAGCTTCCATGGCATGTTGGACTCCCTCTGCATTTTTCCCTCCTATCAATATGTCATCGATGTACTGATATATCATAATGCCTGGCAAGCTGGGGATTTCTGTTAAAACCTTTGCCAAGGCATTGTGAGCAGTAGAAGGGGAGCGTTTATATCCTTGAGGCAGTCTATTAAAGCTATACTGTATCCCTTTCCAAGTAAAAGCAAATTGAGGTGCCTGGAGCACTTCCTCCCCCTCCTTCACTGACCTTGGTGTCTGCGAGGCTGTTTCTCACTCCTCACTCTCCCAGCTGCTTTTGCACAGCACTTTTTTTTTTTTTTCCCTTTCTTAAATCTGCTCTCACAGAGGCGCAAACAACACTGATATGGCATATATCAACCATAGTAGTGATAACATACAGCATTAAATAGTAATTAACATCATACAATTCAAATCATTGACTATTCTCAGCCAACATCAAATCCCCTTGAGGTACAGACCTCCTCATTCTTTTTGCATTACTCACCAAGTGCACCCAGGTTGCTGAGCAAAAGCAATCCCATGGATGGGTTTGCCTTTGCCTAAGGCAGGAATAGCCCAGACTGTCTTCCCCAGCATGTTTTTTACGTGCACTACAGGGACTTTGTCCCTCTCTAGAGTACATAACAGGTTTCATAGGGCATGTGAGGAATGTTTTAACAATTCATGTCAATAGAGAGCTTGAAGGGAAATGTATTCGTAGTTTTTTTCCTTGAAGTCTCTGATATCTGGGGGTTTCAGAACAACTGCTAACTATTATAACTATTGCATGGGACACTATGCAAGCCCCTGATATCTGGCCAGGAGATTAAGGAGAAGGGGAAAGCTGAAGGACGGCTAAAAGACAAAGCTTGCAGGGAACGCTGTGCAAGCTTTTGACATGCAGCCAAAAAGGACAAAGGAGAAGGACAAGAAAAAAAGCCTGAGAGGAAGACTATGAGCCTTCAGCATGAGAGACCCCCAGAGACCCCCAGAGACACCACCAGAGACTGATACGCATGCTCCAGTAGGAGGGTTTAGATTCCGGAAACTAATTATAATAACCCTGGGTTTTTTTAGAAGTAGTAATGAATATGTATTAGTCTAGGAGCATAAAAATCAGCATCTTGATGTAACGGGTGTGCGACTAGGTGGAGCGGAGACTCCCGGCGCACCCAGCACTGTTTGCTTACCTCTATTCTTTTAATAAATTGTAAACTTTGATTATAATCCTATTTTGGGACTGAGCTATTTATAACAACTTGGGGGCTCGTCCGGGAGGGTTTTGGTTCCTGGATTTTAATCTAGGAGAGGCGCCCCACCGTTTGGTGGCTCCTGTCCGGAACCAATGCCATCTTGAACCTGAATAAAGGTAAGCAAAGATTTTGATTTTTATGAGCTCCCTTGCTGGCTTCAGCATTGTTTTTTGCCCGTAATTCTGTGCGCGAAGATCCAGACGAAGACGACAGAGCCGTAAGTATTTAAGGCGTATACCATTCGGTTGGGTGGGATTCGGTTGCCTGTGTGTGTAAGAGTGTGACTGAGACAGAACGTAGTTCCGAAGCGAGTGTGGAGGTCTTTTAACCGTGGTCCCAATCTCCCGCGAAGGACTTGGCCAGTGAAGGACCAAAGTGATTCCTATAGGATTTGTGGGTGGGTGAGAGGTCCTAAACCCCCTGCAAGACACTCTTACTAAGGTAACCAAGGGCTGTGGGAATTGCCATAGTAAAATTCCTAGATGGGTCAGAGAAAATTGAAGACTAGGGACCAGAAGGAAGGGAGTGAAATACCAGATATACCACCAGAAAGTCCATTAGGAATAATGATTGGAAATTGGAATGATAGGGGCCACAGAAAGGGAAAAAGTAAATTAAAGTAAATTAGGACTTCACGCCCAGCCTCAATATTTACACTAAAAACAAATAAGAATTTTGAAGAAGAAGAAAAACAGGAAAAAGAAAAAGATGATGAATGGGAGCCATTGGATAATTTACCACCTCTATATCCTAACAATACACCCCCGGCAGCTCCCCCTCCAGTGGCTGTAATATCTCCAGCAGTACCACCGTTGTCCCTGCCTCCACCACTGCACCGGAATTAGACCTGCCTCCGGCTGCATGTACAAGAAGTATGACTGCTGTATCTGAGAGAGCTTCTCTATATCCCTTAAGAGAGGTACACCTCGGAGGCAATCAGGGAGGCATCAGGTTCATGGCAGTCCCCTTAAATACCACAGATGTAAGGAATTTTAAGAAAGAAATGGGGATCCTATTAAATGACCCCCTTGGAGTAGCTGAAAAACTGGACCAATTCCTAGGCCCTAATACTTATACCTGGGGAGAAATACAGTCCATTTTAATAATCTTATTTACTGCTGAGGAAAGGGGAATGATCAGGCAAGCCGGAATGAGGATTTGGGAAAGACAAAATCAAGCAGGACCCCCAGGAGACCAAAAATGGTCAAATGTGGATCCCCACTGGGATCATCAACAACCCCAGGGAAGACAGAATATGAGGGATTTGAGAACATTAATCATACAGGGAGTAAGGGAAGCGGTTCCCCGAGGACAAAACATTAATAAAGCATTTAATGAATGACAAGGAAAAGATGAATCTCCAACAGAATGGTTGGAGAGATTAAAGAAAAGCCTACAAATGTATTCGGGAATTGATCTGAATACAGTAGTTGGAACCACACTCCTTAGAACACAATTCGTAGCTAAATCCTGGGGGGACATAAGAAGAAAATTAGGAAAGCTAGAAGATTGGCAAGAGAGAGGGTTAGAAGAATTACTTAGGGAAGCACAGAAAGTATATGTTAGGAGAGATGAATAAAAACAAAAAGCAAAAGCCAAGATCTTTGTAGCGGCAGTAAGAGAAAGTCAGAAAAAGACCTTGTCCGGGGAGAGGAGAAAAAAAACAATAGAAAAAAACCCTAGGGGTCAGCCTTGTCGAGGGAAATCGACAATTCCCATCTGTTACTATTGCAACAAGAAGGGACATGTTCAGAGGAACTGTCGTAAGCAGGAACAAGATGAGAAAATGTTCAAAGAAGAATAGGGGTGTCAGGGGCTATATCTTCTGGGGACTTCAACATCAACAGAGCCCTTGATAAAACTATTAATTGGTCCCCATAAAGAGGAAGTTTTATTTTTAGTAGACACAGGGGCTGAAAAATCCACTATTCAAAAACTTCCAAAAGGAATAGAAGAAGGGAAGAGTTATATGTCTGTAATAGGGGCAAAAGGAGAGCCCTTTAAGGTACCTGTTTTGAAAGATGTAGAAGTAGAAACAGATAAAAAAATTTGTCTTAATGATTTACTTTTGCTCCCTGAAGCGGAGTACAATTTACTAGGAAGGGATTTGATTTTAAAATTAAACTTAAGCATTCAAAGCCAAGGGGATAAATTGCAGATTAAATTATACACTTTAACACAAAAAGATGAAGAATTCATTAACCCTTCAGTGTGGTATAAGGAAGGGGAAATTGAAAAAATGGAAATGGACCCCATAAATGTTCAAATAATGGATCCACACCGTCCAATTAGAATTAAACAATACCCTATACCAATGGAGGGTCGAAAAGGATTAAAACCTATAGTTGACAGACTTCTGGAAAAAGGAACTCTAGAACCATGTATGTCACCTCATAATACACCCATCCTCCCTGTAAAGAAATCAGATGGGTCATACAGACTGGTACAGGATCTGAGAGCTGTAAATCAGTGAACAATCACTAAATTTCCTGTGGTGGCAAATCCCTATACTTTACTAAGTCATATCTCTCCCAAACATACTTGGTATAGCGTAATAGATCTGAAAGATGCTTTTTGGGCCGGCTCTCTGGATGAAAAACCCAGAGATTATTTTGCTTTTGAGTGGGAGGACCCTGAAACGGGACAGAAACAACAATTAAGGTGTACCGTGCTACCACAGGGGTTTACAGAGTCGCCAAATCTATTTGGACAAACTTTAGAAAAAAGTTTTACAAGATTTTACATTACCCAAGGCAGTAAAATTATTGCAATATGTGGATGATCTATTCGTAGCAGAAGAAACTGAAGAGGGAACCCGAGAAGCTACTATTAAAGTGTTAAATTTCCTGGGAGAAAAGGGATTAAAGGTGTCTCGATCAAAATTACAATTTGTGGAACAGGAAGTAAAATACTTAGGACATTGGTTAAGTAAGGGAAAAAAGAAGTTAGATCCTGACAGGGTATCTGGGATCCTATCCTTAAGAACCCCACAAACTAAAAAGGAAATCCGGCAAATATTGGGATTATTAGGATATTGTAGACCATGGCTTGAAAGCTACAGTGAAAAAGTTAAATTCTTATATGAGAAATTAATTAATAACCAACTTAAGTGGTCTGCAGAAGATGATCAAAAATTTGAGGAAATAAAAAGGGCATTAATACAAGCACCTGTATTGAGCCTCCCAGATCTGGAAAAAACTTATCTCTTTGTGAACACATCAAACCAGACGGCATATGGAGTTCTTACTCAAGACTGGGCAGGAATTAAGAAACCCGTGGAGTATTGTTCTAAATTACTTGATCCAGTAAGTAGAGGGTGGCCTGCTTGTCTCCAAGCTTTGGTCGCTACAGCATTATTAATAGAGGAAGTTAGAAAGATCACCTTTAATGCTCCCTTAAAAGTGTATACTCCACACAATATCAGAAGTGTCTTACAACAGAAAGCGGAGAAATGGTTAACAGACAGCCGGATCCTAAAGTATGAAGCGATACTAATTGACTCCCCTGATTTAGAACTAAGGGTAACTTCTGCTCAGAGTCCAGCACAATTTTTATTTGGAAAACCATCAGAGGAATTACAACATAACTGTTTAGAGGTAATTGAGACCCAGACTAAAGTAAGACTCGATTTAAGGGATACTGAATTAGAGAAAGGAGAAGCGCTATTCATAGATGGCTCCTCCTGAGTAGTAGAGGGAAAAAGAAAATCAGGATATGCAATAATTAATAAACACCTAGAACCTGTGGAATCAGGACCCTTGAGTCCATCATGGTCAGCTCAGGCTTGTGAGCTGTATGCCCTATATAGGGCCCTGGAACTATTAAAGGGGAAAAGTGGAACTATATATACAGATTCTAAATATGCATATGGGGTGGTTCATACCTTTGGGAAAATTTGGGAAGAAAGAGGTTTAATTAATACTCAAGGGAGGAATCTTATACATCAAGAATTAATAATAAAAATTTTAAGGGCATTAAGAGAACCAAAAGAAATAGCAGTGGTACATGTAAAAGGACACCAAAAGGGATTAGATTACCACACCAGAGGGAATAATCTAGCAGATAAAGAAGCTCAAGAAGCAGCCTTGAGAACTCAGGCTGCTAAAATTATTATAGTACAGGAGGAAGAAAGGCAAGAGGGAGAAGAAAAAAAGTTTACTCCTGAAGAACAGACAAAACTGGAGAAAATAGGTGCTAAATTAGAACAAGGAAAATGGACATTGCCAGACGGGCGAGAGATATTACCAAAAGCTTATGCAAGGCAAATATTGGAACATTTGCATACACAAACACATTGGGGTACAAAAGCATTAAGTAATCATTTACTTAAACAATTTGGTTGCATAGGGGTTTTTGAAATAGCAAAGCAAATTACACAAGGTTGTTCAACTTGTCAGAAGATAAATAAGAAAGTGTTTTGACAAGCAGCCACGGGAGGAAGGAAAACAGCTTATAGGCCTTTTGAGAAAGTACAAGTTGATTTCACTGAATTGCCCAAGGTAGGGAGGATAAAGTATTTATTGGTAATAATAGATCATTTAACACAATGGGTAGAAGCTTATCCTGTAGCATGAGCTATGGCACAAATGGTGGCAAAAATTTTATCAGAACACCTGATACCTAGATATGGGATAATCCAGTACACTGATTCTGATCAGGGCACACACTTTACTTCTAAAATAATAAGATTATTATGTCAGTCATTAGGTATTCAGTGGGACTATCATACTCCGTGGCACCCACAAAGCTCAGGGAAAGTAGAAAGAATGAATCAAACAATAAAGCAACAATTGACTAAATTAATGATCGAGACACAAACGCCCTGGACAAAATGCTTACCATTGGCACTTCTAAACATAAGAACTAAACCACACAGTGAGACTGGATTATCACCATATGAAATGTTATATGGTATGCCTTATTCACAGGGGATGCCTCTGGGAAACAATGTAGTTGAGGATCATAGCATCCAGAAATATATAATTACTATTGGAAGAAGATTGCAAGAGCTAAGAGAAATTGGAATGATGGCTCAAACACCTCCTTTAGGATTTGCTATTCATCGAATACAACCAGGAGACAAGGTCTTAATAAAAAGCTCGAGGGAAGAATCATTACACCCCCGGGAATGTACCTTGTTTTACTTACCACTGAAACAGCTGTGAGAACAGCAGAAAGGGGTTGGACCCACACATCCAGAGTAAAAGGACCAGTAACTACTGAAACTTGGAGGGTTGAGTCCGCTCCTGGGAAACTGAAACTCAAGCTAAGGAAGAACTAATATTCTGGCAACAAGGCTCTGCATGAATTAAAGATGCCAAATAAAGGGGACAAGCCCGAAGGGAGGAAAGGGAGATGGCAAGACCAGGGCAGGACCCTCCACTGCGGTGTGTATAGTCTACCGAGGGAGGCAACCCCTATGGGTACTGACTGCCGAGTGAGAGGGCCTCAACCGGACTTCTCCCGTACTAAAGCCAGGTTGTCCCAGGGAAAAGAAACAAACAAACAAACAAAAATATATGTATATAATAAATAAGATTGTTTTTTTAAAAAACAAACAAACAAACAAACAAAAAAACCTGTTGTAATTAGTTTTCCAGGAGCTGGATCACCCTCAAAGGCTGAACAGTAACACAAGCTCAAATCGATCCTGGAAGTGGACCCAACCCCTTGATTGAAGGCATTTCTCATGCCCCCACACTACCCCCTGGACGACACAGAAGGATGTTATACTTCCTGGTATTATTTTTACAGGGGCAATTAAGCCATGGGCAAGAATGGAGGAATAACTTTTTCATTCTGGGGGAGGAAGTGGCCAAGGCTTTTAACCTTAGCAATTGCTGGGTTTGTGAGGGACCAAGGGGAACTGAAAGTTGGCCCTGGGTAGCTAGCCTGGTTGAACCTAAGTGGTGGGTTAGTAATTTGAGTGAAGTTCATAATGGAACACAATTTTGGAAAGAGGAAGAAAGCCCGTCACAATTGCACTCATCAGAGCAGGGTATATACTGTTTAAACAGAACAGGAACAGTAGAGGTGGGAAAAAGTATTTGTAATTGGACTCTATCTCCCGGATATGATTGTACTGATCCTGAATGTGGACCTATAAACTGTACAGCAAGTAAAGGAAAATAGAACGCTACACACGTCCAGCTGAAAAATGGGACTTGGCTGAAATGCTCATATAAAGAATTTTTTGGACCTGGATGTAAAGCCATGGCAAGAGCACAATCAAAGGGACAATTCGACGTTCAAATCCTGAGTTGTCAGCGTGATAACACCACTAGGGAGCAGCATGTGGTAAGGGTCTACCGCTGGAGGTGGCAAGATGAGAATGGGACACAAGTGTTCTTTAAACATTTCTGGTCAGCTCGTAATATGACAAGCCGCCAAGGAGAACTTGGTTGTAATTGTGAGTTGGAATCTAGTGCGGGAGCTTGGAGGTGTATATATACGAGTACTAATGGGGCAAACATTGTAACAGGACCACTTGGTAATGAAAACACTTTGTATTTTCACGCCCCAAGGAATAAAAGGGAATGGGACGGTCCTTTTCCAAATGGGACGTGGGCTCTAAAGGGACATTATTGGGTGTGTGGCAAACAGGCCTACAAAAGGCTACCAAAGGACTGGTCAGGAATATGCTATGTGGGGTACATAAGACCCTTGTTCTTTTTATTGTCACAAATACAAGGAAATCATTTAGGAATAAAATTATATGATGATCTGAATAGAGAAAAATGATCTATTGATGCTTCCTTAGCCAGGGGTAGTGCTCAAAAATGGAGAGAAAATGAATGGCCCCCTGAAAGAATCATACAGTATTATGGACCAGCTACCTGGAACCCGAATGAGGTAATATCTGGAGCTCAAGAACCTATTTATAATTTGAATCGAATAATTAGGTTGCAAGCTGTCCTCGAAATAATAACCAATCAAACAGCAACAGCTTTGGATCTTTTAGCTGATCAGTCCACCCAGATGAGGAATGCTATCTTTCAACATAGAATGGTTTTAGACTATTTACTAGCAGAAGAGGGGGGTGTGTGTGGGAAACTAAATGATTCTAATTGTTGCTTACAAATTGATGATAACGGGAAAGTGGTTAAACAGATAACAAAATAAATTAGAAAATTAGCCCACGTCCCAGCAGAAACTCAGAAGGGTATGGATTGGGATTTGTTTTCATGACTGCCTGGTGGACCATGGGTTAAAAGGACGTTATTTTTATTTTTATGTGGTGTAATGATGTTATTATTCATACCTTCATACCTTGTATGATACTTTGCTTTGCATTATTGATATGCCGGATAATAAATAGTACATTTGTAATGACTTCATTCAAAAAGGAAGGGGATATGTCAATTATGATGCTTAAGAATTGGACCCTCCAAGAACGGACTGATGAAATCCAGTTATTACTGACAAAAGTTGAAAAAGATACACAAATTGAGGATATTAAAAAGAAGATAAGGGATTGTGAGGAATGTTTTAACAGTTCGTGTCAATAGAGAGCTTGAAGGGAAATGTATTCATAGTTTTTTTCCTTGAAGTCTCTGATATCTGGGGGTTTCAGAACAACTGCTAACTATTATAACTATTGCATGGGACACTATGCAAGCCCCTGATATCTGGCCAGGAGATTAAGGAGAAGGGGAAAGCTGAAGGACGGCTAAAAGACAAAGCTTGCAGGGAACGCTGTGCAAGCTTTTGACATGCAGCCAAAAAGGACAAAGGAGAAGGACAAGAAAAAAAGCCTGAGAGGAAGACTATGAGCCTTCAGCATGAGAGACCCCCAGAGACTCCCAGAGACACCACCAGAGACTGATACGCATGCTCCAGTAGGAGGGTTTAGATTCCGGAAACTAATTATAATAACCCTGGGTTTTTTTAGAAGTAGTAATGAATATGTATTAGTCTAGGAGCATAAAAATCAGCATCTTGATGTAACGGGTGTGCGACTAGGTGGAGCGGAGACTCCCGGCGCACCCAGCACTGTTTGCTTACCTCTATTCTTTTAATAAATTGTAAACTTTGATTATAATCCTATTTTGGGAATTAGCCATTTATAACAGGCAGGTCCAGCTTGGTTGGCAGATCCCCTAGTGTTGACTAATCAGGTGGCTTTTGCTAAATGTGTGTCCCAATGTTTGAATGTCCCAGTGCCCACTGCCTTCAAGTGTAGTCTTTAACAATCCATTATATTGCTTGATTTTCCTGGAGGCTGGTGTTTGAAACTAAGATTAACATCTGAAACTAAGGCTCCCAGGGCAGAGGTCTCATACTATCCAGGAGGAAATGCTTTACGTGCTTGTGGACCACATAGCTGATATACTCCTTTTGGAGCTATTCACCAATGGGGGCCCACTGCTATTTCCATAATCTTTAAAGACAGCATAATTGGTAGTTTCAAATGCATTAACAGTTCTACATTGCCTGGTCAGATTCCAGGAATGTACATAGAATCATAGAATGGTTTGATTTGGAAGGGACCTTAAAGATCTTCTAATTCCATCTCCCCTGCCATGGGCGGGGACACTTCCCACTAGACCAGGTTGCTCAAAGGTCCATCCAACCTGGCCTTAAACACCTCCAGGGATAGGGCATCCACAGCTTCTCCGGGCAAGCTGTTCCAGTGCCTCACCACCATCATAGTAAAGAATTTATTCCTAACATCTAATCTAAATCGACCATTTTTTGGTTTAAAGCCATTACTCCTTGTCCTATCACTACACGCCCTGACAAAGACGTCCTCCCCAGCTTTCCTGTAGGCCCCCTTTAGATATTGGAAGGCCTCTCTAAGGTCTCCCTGGAGCCTTCTCTTCTCCAGGCTGAACAACCCCAACTCCCTCAGCCTGCCTTGGAGGGAGAGGTGTTCCAGCCCTTTGATCATCTTCGTGGCTCTTCTCTGGACTTGTTCTAATACGTCTATATACTTCTTGAGCTGGGGTACATCTAATCCCTGGGTGGCATTCTCCTTATTGTTCCTATTAACTGAGTATATACATGACAGATTTTCCTTTTCAGTAGGATATGCAGGGATGGAGGGAATCTGATGGAGAAGAGATACTAGCATTGCTTGAGTTTGCTAATTGCCACACATTTGTCTTATTCACAGTGAGTGGTATAGCATAGATGGGAGTGCCCTCATTTACCAAGACAGTTACATGGGTGCACATCCAACAAGATGACATCACCAAGGTGGGCAAAAAGGGCGTGGCACGTCAGAAGGGAGTGGCGTGGCAGTTCACGCAGGCAGGGCGAGCAGGAAGGGCAGAGCTTTCCCCACCGCCCATAAAAACACCTCTTGTAATGACAGCCTCCTGTTAGCTAGGCTGCAATGGTCTCCACCAGGCACGGTGCTCTCTCCAGGAAGTCAGTACACACCCAGACCGACTGCCCATCCAAAAATGAAGGGCAGAGGCCAGTGGGATGAGGTTCAACATGGCTAAGTGCCAGGTCCTACACTTTGGCCACCTCAACCCCATGCAATGCTATGGGCTTGGGACAGAGTGGCTGGAAAGCTGTGCAGAGGAAAAGGATCTAGGGGTGTTGGTAGATGCTCGCCTGAACATGAGCCAGCAGTGTGCCCAGGTGGCCAAGAAGGCCAATGGCATCCTGGCTACTATCAGGAATAGTGTAGCCAGCAGGACCAGGGAGGTGTTCATCTCTCTGGACTCAGCTCTGGTGAGTCCGCACCTCGAGTACTGTGTTCACTTTTGGGCCCCTCACTTCAAGAAAGACATCGAGGCCCTGGAGCATGTCCAGAGAAGGTCTACAAAGCTGGTGAAGGGTCTGGAACACAAGTCTTCTGAGGAGCGGCTGAGGGAACTGGGGTTGTTTGGTCTGGAGAAGAGGGAGGCTCAGGGGAGACATTATTGCTCTCTACAACTACCTGAAAGGCAGTTGTGGGGAGCTGGGGGTAAGCCTCTTCTCCCAGATAACTAGCAATAGGATTAGAGGGAATGGCCTCAAGTTGCACCAGGGAAGTTTCAGGTTGGAAATTAGGAGACATTTCTTCTCAGAAAGAGTAGTCAGACTTAGGAACAGGTTGCCCAGGGAGGTGGTGGAGTCACCATCCCTGGGGGTGTTTAAGGAAAGGTTGGACGTGGTGCTTAGGGACATGGTCTAGTGGGTGATATTGGTGGTAGGGTGATGGTTGGACCAGATGATCTTGGAGGTCTTTTCCAACCTTAATGATTCTATGATTCTATAAGGAAGTCTTATACACTATACATTTTTCTTCACCTAATTCAAACAGCATTTCTACCTGTCAGATTTAACATTCCAGTTCTAGAAAATGGGGGTGTACTGCCAAGCACTTTACTGTGCAAGGGGGTACCGTACTCCAGACTTCCCCAAGACTCTTCCTTTCTCACTTTTAACTTTCGCTTTGTACATCTCCGGCCACACCCATGACAGAGCTACAGAATCAGGGACTGGGACTCCACACTCACTTCATACAAAAGTACATCCCCATCACACTTCACACAAGAGTCTTACCTGACCACCAAGGCAATATTTAATATTTCTTACCTCAGTCTGTGCACAGAGTTACCGGGTCAGTTCTCAAAACCGGAGTGCCTACCTTCCTTTCTTCCCTAATTCTTCACCGATCCTGCCTTCTTAACCAGTCTCGGTTCCTTTGTCAGTTCTCTGCAGTACCACCATCACCAAGGCACAGGACCGCTGAAATCAGTGGGGCGTGCCATCCTGCTGCGGTGGTAATGGGGCTCCCCAGAAGGTTACTGGATCCCAGATGAGCCCCCAATTTGTGAGAAACAATCTGTAGCCAATAACACAGGTTCAGGCAAGGATCTCAGTGAAGTAGCATTTTTATTCGCAATTGCAATGGTGGATGTTCTGCAAGCAGGAGTGCACAGCAAAAGTATATCATAACCTTATATTCCCTATTACCTGATGCTTGATTCCTCCCCTGTTTCCTCATAAGCTGAGTACTACAGGTTCACAAACTACTTGACCTTTATTATTATACCATATATGTACAATTTTATTTGCCCAACCGTTAATTTCTCCTTTTCCTTTTTTTTTCCTTCTTATCTCATGGTTAGAAGGCCTGTGGTTTTTTTTTAACTGATTTGGCACTGCTCATCTTGTTTTTCTTAGCTATCCTCCTTATCGTGGGATAGTGGGACCTTCCCCTTACCTGCTTTACATACTCCCCACTGCTATGCCTCTGTTATGCCTGCAGAATCACTTTTGAATACGCAAGGTTAGTGGAATTTTACACTGCAAAAACACCTGCTATTGCAAAAATACAACTTTGTTTCTCACACTATCACTACATGCCCTGACAAAGAGGCCATCCCCCTCTTTCCTGTAAGCCCCCTGAAAGTACTGGAAGGACACTATAACGTCTCCCAAGAGCCTTTTCTTCTGCAGGCTGAACAGCTCCAGCTCCCTCAGCCTGTCTTCATAGGAGAGGTGTTCCAGCCCTTTGATCATCCTCGTGGCCCTCCTCTGGACTCATTCTAATAGGTACATATCCTTCTTATATTGGGGGCCCCAAAGCTGAACACAGTACTCACGAGAGCAGAGTAGAGAGGGAGAATCTCCTCCCTTGACCAGCTGGTCATGCTTCTTTAGATGCAACTGAGGATACAGCTGGCTTTCTTGGCTGCGAGTGCCCATTGCCTGCTCTTGTCGAGCTTCTCATCAACCAGCACTCCCAAATCCTTCTCCTCAGAGCTGCTCTCAATCCATTCTCCACCTAGTCTGTATTTGTACTTGGATTGCCCTGAGCCAGGTGCAGGACCTTACACATGACCTTCATGAGGTTTGCACAGGCCCACTTGTCAAGCCTGTCGAGGTCCCTCTGGATGGCATCCCTTCCCTCCAGCGCATCGACTGCACCACACAGCTTGATGTCATCGGCAAACTTGCTGAGGTTACACTCAATCCCACCATCCATGTCACTGACAAATACGTTAAACAGCACTGGTCCCAATACTCACCCCTGAGGGACACCACTCATCACTGTTCTCTACCTGGACATTGAGCCACTGACTGCAACTTTGAGTGCGACCATCCAGCCAATTCCTTAGCCACTGAGTGATGCGTCCATCAATTTAGAGACAAGGATATTGCGTGAGAAAGCACTGCATGCTTTACACAAGTCCAGGTAGATGACAGCAGTTGCTTTTCCCTTATCTACCAATTCTGTAATCCCATCGTAGAAGGCCACCAGATTTGTCAATTTGTTCCTGTAAACACAGTTAATCAGAAAAAATGCTCAACAAGTTGTAAAACAAGAAAAACTGAAGCAACAGAGTAGCTCCAACCACATGCCAGTGTAGACATTTATCTTCCCTAATTATGTTGTGTATTAAAATTTAGTACATAGAGTTTAATATTTTTATGGTTAAATATGAGAAACGTACACTGTAGAAAAATACCAGCTAAAAACAAGAGCCCACACACACTTTTAGTTTAAATTTAATTTGTCAGATAGATGTGATCTATGTACAATCAGTGTGCATTGTAACAATTCTATTAATAAAGTAATTCAAATCTTCTAAAATATTATCTGGCTGCATAGCACATTTGATGTTATTGCCCATTTTAAGAGGGAAAACAAATGGATGTACAATAAATTTTGGCTAATTTGATTCTTAAGTGTTCAGATATTGAACACTCCTCCTTTAAAACTAATGGACCGGAAAAAAACTTTCCAGAACACAATTTAATTCAATATTTCTCATCATTTCATTACAACAAATCACGATATTGACAGTTTAATAGAAACAAACAAACAAACAAAAATGTATCTGAATTATCAAATAAAAAAGGGGCACAAAAGGAATAAAAATGTTCCCTTTCCCCATTTCTACATTCTGAGCAGTGGTTTCATCAAGATATTTTATTAAAAAGAATTAGCACACTGACTTTTTTTTCATACTTGTGACAAGAAGGCCTGAGCTGGTGGGGAAAGGAACAAGAGAAAAAAAAAAGTTAATTTAATTAATTTGCAGTGATTTATTTTCATTTATTTATTGTAAAAAGGCATTATTACAACTGATCACAGAAGAAATCCTGGCTATGTTACAGTTATAGATAAAGAATTTAAATATTCGAGCTTGTTATGAAAAGTGGCAAGGTGGTTGCAGTGTAAAATGTAAACATACAGTTTTGGAAAGTGAGAATTCTTTACTAAGAAAACAAAGCAAACTCCTCATTCCTTCTTGAAACATGACCATATGTCAGTGTTTAAAAATTCATTTATAAACAATTTAAACTGTGTTCAGCCTAAAAACAGTTTTATAAGATCCAGTCTTGATGGGATAGTGTTGAGGTCCCTGTAAAAAAAATAATAAAAAAATAAAAATAAAAAAAGAGAAAAAGTGCCACAACATTTGCAGCACTGTGCAGCATAAACTTTAAATACAAAAATATTTTTCTTTTGTTGGGATAACAGACCTTGCATCCTGGGAAGAAGTAACAATACTGTTACTGATAGAATATCCAGTCTTTCAAGTCACATAAGGCAATTACTGTGTTAGCTTACTGTATATGGCTAAAAGAAGGTCCAGAAAATGTCAGTCTTTGTTATGTTTTTCGGCTACTCCATGTATGTTCAGGTGTATTTTTGTGATCTGATGAGTGTTCAAATGGAGATCTTGAACCATAAGGAGACTTCTGATCTAATGGTGACCTTGAGCCACTACCAGAAGCTCTGTGGTCCATTTGCCAGTCTGAGTGGTACCTATAATCTCTGGAAGATTTATGATGGCTGTACTCTGAAATTGAACAGGGATCTGAATGCATCCTGTGGTCTGAATGGGAATGGTGATCTGAATAAGGCCTACTATCTTTTAAACTTCCTTCTAGGTTTGACCTGTGATCTCTGCTCATGTGGTCATCCAACTTCCTATGTTTACTATCACTATAGTATCTGAAACAAACAAACAAAACACCAGTATATTAGTATTACTGAATACACGGTAAGAACTACAATTATGTCAATTCAACAGAACTGCATTAGAGAGCTTTCTTTGCAATTCTGTATTAATCAAAACAAAACAAAACAAAACACTTTGTTGCTTACTACAAGCAGGTTACAGGAAGGGAATTCTTAAGAGACTTTACAATAGCTGAAGCAACTTACCTGCTGTCTTGTTTGTAGTGATCCCACTCTCTATGATCTTTTCCATTGCTGAAGGCTGAATACGGCCTTTTCCTAGAGTCAGTTTTCTTATAAGCAGCTCCCTGATGCCTGTCCTTATGATGATCATGGTATTGTGACAAATGTCTATCAGAAGAATAACTGTCCCTGCTACTGTCATCATGGTTTGTATTCTCTTTAATTCTTTCAACATCTGTTTAATAAAGTAGACAAAGGTTATAAGCCTTAAAGGAACCCTCAGGAAGTTTGCAGATGACACCAAGTTGGGGGGGAGTGTCAATCTGCCAGAGGGTAGGAAGGGCCTGCAGAGGGACCTGGACAGGTTGGATCGAAGGGCAGAGGCCAGTGGGATGAGGTTCAACATGGCTAAGTGCCAGGTCCTGCACTTTGGCCACCTCAACCCCATGCAATGCTATGGGCTTGGGACAGAGTGGCTGGAAAGCTGTGCAGAGGAAAAGGATCTAGGGGTGTTGGTAGATGCTCGCCTGAACATGAGCCAGCAGTGTGCCCAGGTGGCCAAGAAGGCCAATGGCATCCTGGCTACTATCAGGAATAGTGTAGCCAGCAGGACCAGGGAGGTGTTCATCTCTCTGGACTCAGCTCTGGTGAGTCCGCACCTCGAGTACTGTGTTCACTTTTGGGCCCCTCACTTCAAGAAAGACATCGAGGCCCTGGAGCATGTCCAGAGAAGGTCTACAAAGCTGGTGAAGGGTCTGGAACACAAGTCTTCTGAGGAGCGGCTGAGGGAACTGGGGTTGTTTGGTCTGGAGAAGAGGGAGGCTCAGGGGAGACGTTATTGCTCTCTACAACTACCTGAAAGGCAGTTGTGGGGAGCTGGGGGTAAGCCTCTTCTCCCAGATAACTAGCAATAGGATTAGAGGGAATGGCCTCAAGTTGCACCAGGGAAGTTTCAGGTTGGAAATTAGGAGACATTTCTTCTCAGAAAGAGTAGTCAGACTTAGGAACAGGTTGCCCAGGGAGGTGGTGGAGTCACCATCCCTGGGGGTGTTTAAGGTTGGACGTGGTGCTTAGGGACATGGTCTAGTGGGTGATATTGGTGGTAGGGTGATGGTTGGACCAGATGATCTTGAAGGTCTTTTCCAACCTTAATGATTCTATGATTCTATAAGGAAGTCTTATACACTATACATTTTTCTTCACCTAATTCAAACAGCATTTCTACCTGTCAGATTTAAAGCAATATGAAAATGACAGTATCATTTGACAGAAACAAGATCTAAACAGTTTAAAGACAAATGCACTAATGTGAGTGAACTCAGAGAGACCTCAGAAGTAAATAGAAGGCATGCAAGCTAGGAATATGTAGGGCTGAGAAGCTAAGCTTTTCAGCCTTATAAACTGAATGGAGAGTATGAGTGTGGTCCAAATGAGAGGTGAGTAGAGGCCTTCAACAGTGCACTTTTAGACAGAATGGTTGGAAGTTCCTCTCTAAGGAGAGAGAGCCGTAGCATGAACGTCAGTTCTAAAGGTACAACTTATTAATGAAACATATTATGTTCATTTTAAACCAATGATAACATACTCAAGTTTTACATGACATGATATAAAAATAAGTATTAAAAGAAGGTAAGTGTGGGAGCATAGAAAAACTGATTTTGTCAACAATAAAAGACATCCCATATTTCCTGAAGTCATGGTGACATTACAACTGCTACAAATATGCACAGAGCCTCCAAGAAGTTTACAAGTTTTGAGTAGGCCTCTCTCCCTTGCCAAAATTAAATACAAATATTTGCTTTTTATTTATTTTAAAAGAACGGCCAAATAACTTGCTACTAAAATCAGGAAGTACCAGGTTCAGTCTCTGCTCAGTTGAATTTCATCAGCAAATTAGTGAAGTTATGCCAAGACAGCCTATCCCTATTATATCGAGGAATATGGGAGTTCTAGGAAACATTTTTAAAACTTATTTCATTTTACATCCCACATTTAAGGTACATAGCACAAGAATACACTTAAGATTTCTTACCTGGATTTCTAATTACTTGTGTATTCACATTGCTGCTAATGTTCTGATCATTATGTTGCTGAAAGAGACAAGTACAGAAACTGTAATTGATAAATCCCAAAGTTGCATCTGAATTCTTCAGAAAATATCCTAACAAAATAGACTAGTTTACAATGAACAGAAAAATACACTTCAAGTAATCATTTTGTTATTGTTCCTTTGTTGTGGTTTAACCCAGCCAGCAGTTAATCACCACACAGCCTCCCCCCGCAGTGGGAAGGGGGAGAGAATTGGAGAAAAGTAAAAGCTTGTGGGTTGAAATAAAGACCGTTTATTAGAACAGAAAAGAAAAGAAAATAATAATGATAATGATAATGATAATAGTATTACTACTACCAATGTGTACAAAATAAGAGATGTACAATGCAGTTGCTCACCACCCGCTGACCAATGCCCAGCCTATCCCCGAGCAGCAGTTCCCCCCACCCTGGTCAGCCACCCCATATTAATTGTTCAGCATGACATCAGATGGTATGGAATATCCCTTTGGCCAGTTTGGGTCAGCTGTCCTGGGTCGGTCCCCTCTCAGCTCCTGCTGCACCCCCAGCTTCCTCGCTGGCAGGACAGCATGAGAAGCTGAAAAGTCCTTGGCTTAGTGTAAGCACTGCTCTGCAGCAATTACAATATCGGTGTGTTATCAACATTATTCTAATCCTAAATCCCAAACAGAGCACCCTACCAGCTACTAAGATGAAAATTAACTCTATCCTATCTATTAAATTGATAATCTAAAAAAAGTTATAATAATTAGAATACATATTTGTATAGAGAGAGTTTTAAAGTATTACCTGAGATTCTTGGCGTTTTTTGATTGCATGTTTATACAGTTTGTGCAGCTTTCTGGCATCAAATTCTGTAAACTTGGAGACAAAAATCCACAAGTTTCTGAGGAGAAAGAAAGAGAGGTTATAATTCTTCCATATATTAGTTTTTCATGTACAATACAAGAGAACGCAGACTTATATTATTTCAACTTTACTTCAGTAAACTGAAATCATATTATGGATTTTCCTTTTTCCAATAAAAATTTTGTAGAATAACTTACTTTCTCCATTGTTTAATTTGTTCAGGATTTGGGTACTCCTTTAGACATTCAGTAATATGGTCCCCAATTTTGATTAGGCACTGTCTAGTATGTTCTAGCTGTTCCCTTTCAGAAAGGCCTTTCTCTGGTCGATCCAGTTGTTTCAATGCTGCTTTGACAGGCCTCATTCTTTCTTTGCACTGTAAAATGGAAAAAAAGAAATACATTAATTCAAAGGGGAAAAAAAATCTAAAACATGACCCACCCTTACTGTGCTATTTATACAGGCAAAAACAGTACTGATCTAAGCCAAATGAAAAAGACTTCACTCACAGCCCATTACATTTAGTTTTACAAGAGGTTTAATTTGGAAAAAAAAGTATTTGAAATCAAGTAGAAAATTTATTCTTATACTAGATTATATACATTAGATTATATGCAACACAGATATTAAATAAAACACTAATTTAATATAAAAAAAAATAAAAGGGAAAAGAATTATTATAATGCATTGTCCTGGTTTCAGTTAGCACAGAATTAATTTTCTTCCTAGTAGCTGGTGGAATGCTGTGTTTTGGCTTAGAATGAGAAGAGTGCTGATAACACCCCGATGCTTTAATTGTTGCAGAGCAGTGCTTATACTAAGCCAAGGACATCTCAGCCTTTGCTCTGTCCTGCCAACGGGCAGGCTGGGGGGTGCAGTAAGAGCTGGGAGGGGACAGACCCAGGACAGGTGACCCAAACTAGCCAAAGGGGTATTCCATACCATCTGACGTCATGCTAAACAATATATAGGGGTGGCTAGCCGGGGGGAGGGGGCCGGACTGCTCGGGGTTAGGCTGGGCATCGGTCAGCGGGTGGTGAGCAATTGCATTGTGCATCACTTGTTTGTACATACTATTATTACTTTCGTATTATCACCATTGTATCATCATTATTATTATTGTTATTATTATTTTTGTTATTTTTTTCCTGTCTTATTAAACTGTCTTTATCTCAACTCACGGGCTTCACTTTCCATTTCTCTCCCCCGTCCCAGAGAGGGAGGGGGGAGGGTGAGCGAACGGCTGCGTGGTGTTTAGCTGCCGGTCGGGTTAAACCACGACAGTCTTTTTGGCGCCCAACGTGGGGCCCGAAAGGTTGAGATAACGGCAGATCTGATCAGAGTGTGTTAAACTAAAATTGGTGGAAGGATTAGACCTGCTTAATAGTCACTTGTCATGATGCTGATTGCTTTAATCACAACTCTGCTGCGCCCGTTTTCCAAATTGAGTATTATAGTACATTATTTTCCGTATTTGCTCTCTGTAGTGTTGTTTCTCCTCTCCGGGCCCTGGTTTCAGACCATTATGGTACTAAGTGTTATAGCAATGGCTTATGAGACGATAAGATATCTGGTCATGACTCTAACTTGGTATTTATACTCAGTAACATCGTGGACTCTGTACTTTGGAAACAGCATCTTGGGAACTATTAGCAATTATACCTATTGTTTTTCTCCATTAGAGAGTCAATCTGTGGAGGGGAAAGGGGAGGATATTTTTCCTTACTTGCTTACTCTCCCTTTCTCCTTCACCACCCCTGTATCCTCCTGGGTCACTCTGCCTTCCTCCTTCACCACCCTCTTATCCCCTGAGCTTGTCACAATAGCTCTCCAAGATATTGAATATTTCTGGAATACTCAGAATACCATAGTCTTGTTGTTCTGCCTCATGAATGCACTTCAGATTCTGCTTAAAGTTAAACAACTACTTATGAAGCTCATCCGGAGATCTGCCCGGAGGCAGTATAGTTGTGGGTGGCAGGGAGTATGGGTGGATATGGGCAGGCATCTAGAGCAGTTGGCACCCCCAGTGTGTTGGAAATTCACCCCTGAACAATGGCAAAATCCTCAAAAACTGGCAGAATGCTTGAAAAAAAGGTGTAATGATTCTGGCAGTTCCAAAGTAACACAAATCATTGTAACGTGCTGGGGCCTGGCTCATGCCTATCGAGCTGCCATTGATACTGCTGTCAACTTAGTGACAGACCCTGCGGCCACTCCAAACCCTGTGACAGATCCAACGGCCACTGTGACCCCTACGGTGGATTCTGCAGCCGCTCCAGTCCCAGCTCCTGCAGCCGCTCCAGTCCCAGCTCCTGCAGCTGCTCCAGTCCCAGTTCCTGCAGTCGCTCCAGTTCCAGCTCCGGCCGCTACTCCAGTCCCAGTTCCTGCAACTGCTCCAGTCCCAGCTCCTGAAGCTGCTCCAGCTCCAGCTCCTGAAGCCGCTCCAGCTCCAGCTCCTGCAGCTGCTCCAGTCCCAGTTCCTGCAGTCGCTCCAGTTCCAGCTCCGGCCGCTACTCCAGTCCCAGTTCCTGCAACTGCTCCAGTCCCAGCTCCTGAAGCCGCTCCAGCTCCAGCTCCTGAAGCCGCTCCAGCTCCAGCTCCTACTGCTGCTCCAGTCCCAGCTCCTGCAACTGCTCCAGCTCCAGCTCCAGCTCCTGTAGCCGCTACAGCTCCGGTTCCTGCAACTGCTCCAGCTCCTGTAGCCGCTCCAGCTCCTGTGGCCGTGTCAGAGAAACGAGCTGTAGCAGTGCAAGTTGACCCTGCAGAGGGCATTCCAACCCCTGTGGCAGACCCTGTAACAAAGTCAGAGAAACGAGCAGTAGCAGTGCAAGCTGCCCCTGTAGAGAAGGTGAAAATATGGTATAGAAATTCAAGTCGTTTAGAACGCAGAGAGTCTTCTACCAATCCAGGTAAGGCTTCTGCCAAAACTAAGTATAGAGATGACGAAGATGATGACGACGCTGGGCCGTCAAGGATTCAGGAGGAGGAAGATGAGGATGCCGAAAGAGCAACAGTAACTACCCGAAGCCTAAACGAGCGCGAGCTACGAGATGTGCGAAAAGATTTTTGTCGCTGTATAGGTGAGCAGCTTGTCACCTGGCTGCTCCGGTGCTGGGACTCTGGAGCCAATTGTGTGGAATTAGACGGCAGGGAAGCCAAGCGGCTGGGATCCCTTGCTCGAGACGCCGGCATTGACAAAGCAATTGCAGATGGAGCACGACCCACCAGCCTCTGGAGGCGTCTCCTCTCAGCTGTGAGGGAAAGGTATCCCTTCAAGGAAGATATTTTATGTCTACCAGGCAAGTGGACCACTATGGAGAAGGGAATCCAGTACCTGAGGGAATTAGCCGTACGGGAAGTGATTTATGAGGATCCAGACCTCAAACAAACATCCACAGATCCAGATGAAGTCAAGTGTACACGACCCATGTGGCGGAAGTTTGTACGGAGTGCACCATCATCATATGCCAGCTCATTGGCAATAATGGCCTGGAAAGAGGATGAGGAACCCACAGTGGGTGAAGCGGCTAAACAACTCCGGCAGTACGAAGAAAGTCTCTCCTCTTCCTTACAGGCCTGCGTCTCAGCTGTGGAGAAACTTTCTGAAAAGGTTCACCAACTTGAAGAGAATCTATTGTCCTCCCCACCTGAACCAACCAGTGCCCACCGACCAAAGGAGAACACTTGGGAGAAACTTTCTGAAAAGGTTCACCAACTTGAAGAGAGATTATTCTCCTTCACACCTGTACAAAGCAGTGTCTCAGCTGTCAGGGGTAGGCGTTCACCCACACAAGGAAGACGATATGGTGGGTACTCACCCCGTGCCACCCTGTGGTTTTACTTACGAGACCATGGAGAGGACATGAGAAAGTGGGATGGAAAATCTACCGCGACCCTAGAGGCACGGGTACGTGAGTTGCAAAAGAAAACAATCAGGAAAAAGGGATTCTCCGAAAAGTTTGCTGCTCCAACTTCCAGCAGACAGTCCTTCAAACACAGAAACGAGGAAGATTCTGACCAGGATTAGGGGGGCCCTGCCTCCAGCCAGGGGGAGGAAAGGGACAATCGAGTTTATTGGACTGTGTGGATTCGATGGCCTGGCACATCACGCGCACAGAAGTATAAGGCTTTAGTAGACACCGGTGCACAATGTACTATAATGCCATCGAGCTATAAAGGACCAGAGCCCATCTATATTTGTGGAGTGACAGGGGGATCTCAGCAGTTGACTGTATTGGAGGCTGAAGTGAGTCTGACTGGGAATGAGTGGGAAAAGCACCGCATTGTGACTGGTCCGGATGCTCCATGTATCCTTGGCATAGACTATCTTAGAAGAGGATACTGCAAGGACCCAAAAGGGTTCCGGTGGGCTTTTGGTATTGATGCCTTAGAGACAGAGGGCATTAAACAATTATCTACCTTGCCTGGTCTCTCAGAGGACCCCTCTGTTGTGGGGTTGCTGAGGGTCGAAGAACAGCAAGTGCCAATTGCTACCACAACTGTGCACCGGCGGCAATATCGCACCAACCGAGACTCCCTGATTCCCATCCATAAGCTAATTCGTCAATTGGAGAGCCAAGGAGTGATCAGCAAGACTCATTCACCTTTCAATAGTCCCATATGGCCAGTGCGAAAGTCTAATGGCGAGTGGAGACTAACAGTGGACTATCGCGGCCTGAACGAAGTCACGCCACCACTGAGTGCTGCAGTGCCGGACATGCTGGAACTTCAGTATGAACTTGAATCGAAGGCAGCCAAGTGGTACGCCACAATTGATATCGCTAATGCATTTTTCTCCATCCCTCTAGCAGCAGAGTGCAGGCCACAATTTGCCTTCACTTGGAGGGGAGTCCAATATACTTGGAATCGGCTGCCCCAGGGGTGGAAACACAGCCCTACCATTTGCCATGGGCTGATCCAGTCTGCACTAGAGCAGGGGGAAGCTCCTGAACACCTGCAGTACATCGATGACATTATTGTGTGGGGTGACACAGCAGAGGAAGTTTTCGAGAAAGGGAAGAAAATAGTCCAAATCCTTCTGAAAGCCGGTTTTGCCATAAAACAAAATAAAGTCAAAGGACCTGCACGGGAGATCCAGTTTTTAGGAATAAAATGGCAAGATGGACGTCGTCAAATCCCAATGGATGTGATCAACAAAATAACAGCTATGTCTCCACCAACTAACAAAAAAGAAACACAGACTTTCCTAGGTGTTGTGGGGTTTTGGAGAATGCACATCCCAAATTACAGTCTGATTGTAAACCCACTCTACCAAGTAACTCGTAAGAAGAATGAGTTTGAATGGGGCCCTGAACAACGACAAGCCTTTGAACAAATCAAGCAGGAAATAGTCCATGCAGTAGCCCTTGGGCCAGTTCGAACAGGACCAGATGTAAAGAATGTGCTCTACACTGCAGCCGGGGAGAACGGCCCCACCTGGAGCCTCTGGCAGAAAGAACCTGGGGAAACTCGAGGTCGGCCTCTGGGGTTTTGGAGTCGGGGATACAGAGGATCTGAGGCCCGCTATACTCCAACTGAAAAGGAGATATTGGCAGCATATGAAGGAGTTCGATCTGCTTCGGAGGTGGTCGGTACTGAAGCGCAGCTCCTCCTAGCACCCCGATTACCGGTACTAGGCTGGATGTTCAAGGGAAGGGTCCCCTCTACGCATCATGCAACTGATGCTACATGGAGCAAGTGGGTTGCACTGATTACTCAGCGGGCTCGAATAGGAAACCCCAGTCGCCCAGGAATATTGGAAGTGATCATGGACTGGCCAGAAGGCAAATACTTTGGGATATCATCAGAGGAGGAGGTGGGTCGTGCTGAAGAAGCCCCACTGTACAACCAGTTGCCAGAGAATGAAAAGAAATATGCCCTGTTCACTGATGGGTCCTGTCGTATTGTGGGGAAGCATCGGAGATGGAAGGCTGCTGTATGGAGTCCTACGCGACGAGTTGCAGAAGCTGCTGAGGGAGAAGGTGAATCGAGTCAGTTTGCAGAAGTGAAAGCCATTCAGCTGGCTTTAGACATTGCTGAACGAGAAAAATGGCCAGTTCTCTATCTCTACACCGATTCATGGATGGTAGCAAATGCCCTGTGGGGATGGTTACAGCAATGGAAGCAAAACAACTGGCAGCGTAGGGGCAAACCTATCTGGGCTGCTGCATTGTGGCAAGATATTGCTGCTCGGGTAGAGAACCTGGCTGTGAAAGTACGCCACGTAGATGCTCATGTGCCCAAGAATAGGGCTACTGAAGAACATCAAAACAACCAGCAGGTGGATCAGGCTGCTAAGATTGAAGTAGCTCAGGTGGACCTGGATTGGCAGCATAAAGGTGAATTATTTATAGCCCGATGGGCCCATGACACCTCAGGCCATCAAGGTAGAGATGCAACATACAGATGGGCTCGTGATCGAGGGGTGGACTTGACCATGGACGCTATAGCACAGGTTATTCATGACTGTGAAACATGTGCTGCAATCAAGCAAGCCAAACGGTCAAAGCCTCTTTGGTATGGAGGACGATGGCTGAAATATAAATATGGAGAGGCCTGGCAGATTGATTACATCACACTCCCTCAAACTCGCAATGGCAAGCGCCACGTACTTACAATGGTGGAAGCAACCACCGGATGGCTGGAAACATATCCTGTGCCTCATGCTACCGCCCGGAACACCATCCTGGGCCTTGAAAAGCAAGTCCTATGGCGACATGGCACCCCAGAAAGAATAGAATCAGACAATGGGACTCACTTCCGAAACAACCTTATAGACACTTGGGCCAAAGAACATGGTATTGAATGGGTGTATCACATCCCCTATCATGCACCAGCCTCCGGGAAAGTTGAACGATACAATGGCCTGTTAAAGACTACCTTGAAAGCAATGGGCGCTGGGACGTTCAAAAACTGGGATACGCATTTGGCAAAGGCCACCTGGTTAGTCAATACTAGGGGATCTACCAACCGAGCTGGACCTGCCCAATCAAACCTGTTACGTACTGTAGATGGGGATAAAGTTCCTGTAGTGCATGTAAAAAATATGCTGGGTAAAACAGTCTGGGCTACTCCTGCCTCAGGAAAAGGCAAACCTATTCGTGGAATTGTTTTCGCTCAGGGACCTGGATATACTTGGTGGGTGATGCAAAAGAACGGAGAGGTCCGGTGTGTACCTCAAGGAGATTTAATACTGGGTGAGAATAGCCCATGAACTGAATTGCACCATGTTAAATAGTATATTATACTGTATGTTATCACTACCATGATTACTATAGGTGACTAATTAGAATGTATGGAAAAGAGTGTAACCTGAGCATGACATAAATGGTATGGAATAAGGGGTGGATAGATGTCCTGGTTTCAGTTAGCACAGAATTAATTTTCTTCCTAGTAGCTGGTGGAATGCTGTGTTTTGGCTTAGAATGAGAAGAGTGCTGATAACACCCCGATGCTTTAATTGTTGCAGAGCAGTGCTTATACTAAGCCAAGGACATCTCAGCCTTTGCTCTGTCCTGCCAACGGGCAGGCTGGGGGGTGCAGTAAGAGCTGGGAGGGGACAGACCCAGGACAGGTGACCCAAACTAGCCAAAGGGGTATTCCATACCATCTGACGTCATGCTAAACAATATATAGGGGTGGCTAGCCGGGGGGAGGGGGCCGGACTGCTCGGGGTTAGGCTGGGCATCGGTCAGCGGGTGGTGAGCAATTGCATTGTGCATCACTTGTTTGTACATACTATTATTACTTTCGTATTATCACCATTGTATCATCATTATTATTATTGTTATTATTATTTTTGTTATTTTTTTCCTGTCTTATTAAACTGTCTTTATCTCAACTCACGGGCTTCACTTTCCATTTCTCTCCCCCGTCCCAGAGAGGGAGGGGGGAGGGTGAGCGAACGGCTGCGTGGTGTTTAGCTGCCGGTCGGGTTAAACCACGACATGCATTTTTAAAATCATGGGTTTAACAGCACGAGTATATCAGACAAGACTTATATTACTTTTTAGGACCTTGAAAGCTATACAAACTCAGTGTCAAGATTCAGTATATTTCAAGTAGATACTTTCTGAAACAATTAAACTTGGCATTCAGCAGAAGATAAGCATTCCTTCTCTGAGCAGTTTATAAGCCCTTGTTCTATGCAGATATTAAGAGAAACTAACATATCTAGGATAAAGATATGAACGACATACGAACAACTCCTCTGACGGCAGTCTCCCGTTAGCTAGGCTGCAATGGTCTCCACCAGGCACGGTGCTCTCTCCAGGAAGTCAGTACACACCCAGACCGACTGCCCATCCAAAAATGCAGCAGTTCAGGTCACTGGATGCGGGGAGTGTCTGAGCCTGTTGCTGCCATCGGCGGGAGGCAGAGAGACTGTGTGCATGAGGTGCGAGCAAGTGGACGACCTGGTCCGCATGGTGGCAGAACTCAAGGAGGAGGTGGAGAGGTTGAGGGCTATCGGGGAGTGCGAGCGGGAGATAGACTGGTGGAGCAACTCCCTGCAGGGCCTGAAGGAGAGGTACCGGGGTGAGACACCCCAAATGGGGGTGGACCCCCTGCCCTGTCGCCGTCGGGCAGAGGGAGTGGACCTGGGAGTTGAGGAGGAATGGACACAGGTCCATGCTCGATCTCGCAGGCGATGCCCTCCCCTTCCGGCCCTGCCTTCCCAGGTGCCCTTATACAACAGATTTGAGGCCCTGGAGCTTGAGAGACCCGTGGGTGAGGATGAGGTAGGAAGCCTACCCAGGAGGACGCCTAGGGCGAGGAAGTCGACTCCACGCCTCAGGACTGCCTCCACCAAGAAAGAAAGAAGGGTGATTGTTGTAGGCGACTGAATCCCTTCTCAGGGGAACAGAGGGCCCTATTTGTCGGCCTGACCCTACCCATAGGGAAGTCTGCTGCCTCCCTGGGGCCAGGGTCAGGGACGTTGCCAGGAAGCTTCCCAACCTGGTTCGCCCCTCTGACTATTATCCTCTTTTGATAGTCTAGGCTGGCAGTGACGACGTTGAAGAGAGAAGCCTCAAGGCTATCAAGCGGGACTTTAGGGGGCTGGGACGATTAGTGGAGGGAGCGGGAGTACAGGTGGTGTTTTCGTCCATCCCTGCGGTGGCAGGGAGGGGTACAGAGAGGACACGGAAAGCCCACCTGATAAACACGTGGCTCAGAGGCTGGTGCCAGCACAGAAATTTTGTTTTTTTTGACCATGGGGCGCTTTACTCGGCACCCGGCCTGATGGCCGCAGATGGGTCCCTATCTCTAAGGGGAAAACGGATCCTAGCCCAGGAGCTGGTGGGGTTCATTGAGAGGGCTTTAAACTAGGTAAGATGGGGGATGGGGCTGAAATAAGGCTTGTTGGAGCTGTGCCAGGGGGAACGATGGCAGGGCCAGGGGAGAAGGCAATGGCCCAGCTGAAGTGCATCTACACTAATGCACGCAGCATGGGTAACAAACAGGAGGAGCTGGAAGCCATCGTGCAGCAGGCAGGCTACGACTTGGTTGCCATCACGGAGACATGGTGGGACCACTCTCACGACTGGAGTGCTGCAATGACTGGCTATAGGCTCTTCAGAAGGGACAGGCAGAACAGAAGGGGTGGTGGTGTGGCTCTCTATATTAGAGAATCTTTTGATGTTGTGGAACTCGAGGCTGGGAATGATAAGGTTGAGAACCTGTGGGTTAGGATCGGCGGGAAGGCCAACAAGGATAGCATCCTGGTGGGGGTCTGTTATAGACCGCCGAACCAGGATGAGGAGACGGATG
Source organism: Aythya marila (assembly GCF_965140915.1). NCBI lineage: Eukaryota > Metazoa > Chordata > Aves > Anseriformes > Anatidae > Aythya > Aythya marila. The sequence goes on along the minus strand of NW_028137246.1, from coordinate 17,219 downwards.
AGGAGTTCTACAGGCAGCTGACAGAAGTTGCGAAATCATCAGTGCTTGTTCTCGAGGGGGAATTCAACTTCCCTGACATATCCTGGAAACACAACACAGCCGAGAAAAAGCAATCTAGGAGGTTTCTGGAGAGCGTGGAAGATAGCTTCCTGACGCAGCTGGTTAGTGAACCTTCCAGGGGTGGTGCCCTGCTAGACCTTCTCTTCACAAACCGAGAAGGACTGGTGGGAGATGTGGTCGGAAGCTATCTTGGGCAGAGTGACCACAAAATGGTGGAGTTCTCTATTCTTGGCGAGGCTAGGAAGGGGACCAGTAAAACTGCTATATTGGACTTCCGGAGGGCTGACTTTGAGCTGCTGAGGACACTGGTTGGTGGAGTCCCTTGGGAGGCAGTTCTGAAGGGCAGAGGAGTCCTGGAAGGCTGGGCGCTCTTCAAGAAGGAAATCTTAATGGCACAGGAGTGGTCCGTCCCCACGTGCCCAAAGACAAGCCGGCATGGAAGAAGACCGGCCTGGGTCAACAGAGAGTTGCAGCTTGCGCTTAGGAAAAAAAAGAGGGTTTATAATCTTTGGAAAAAAGAGCGGGCCACTGAGGAGGACTATAAGGATGTTGCGAGGCTGTGCAGGGACAAAATTAGAAAGGCCAAAGCTCATCTGGAGCTCAATCTGGCTACTGCCGTTAAAGACAACAAAAAATGTTTTTACAAATACATCAACGCAAAACGGAGGACTAAGGAGAATCTCCATCCTTTACTGGATGCGGGGGGAAACCTAGTTACAAAAGATGAGGAAAAAAAGGAGGTGCTTAATGCCTTCTTTGCCTCAGTCTTTAGCGGCAATACCGGTTGCTCTCTGGATACCCAGTACCCTGAAAGTAGGTAGCTGGTGGAAGGGGATGGGGAGCAGAATGTGGCCCTCACTATCCATGAGGAAATGGTTGGCGTCCTGCTACGGCACTTGGATGTACACAAGTTGATGGGGCCGGATGGGATCCACCTGAGGATACTGAGAGAACTGGCGGAGGAGCTGGCCAAGCCGCTTACCATCATTTATCAACAGTCCTGGGTATCGGGGGAGGTCCCAGTTGACTGGCAGCTAGCAAACGTGACGCCCATCTACAAGAAGGTCCGGAGGGCAGACCCGGGGAACTATGGGCCTGTCAGTTTGACCTCAGTGCCAGGGAAGCTCATGGAGCAGATTATCTTGAGTGTCATCACGTTGCACTTACAGGGCAAGCAGGCGATCAGGCCCAGTCAGCATGGGTTTATGAAAGGCAGATCCTGCTTGACGAACCTGATCTCCTTCTATGACAAAGTGACGTGCTTGGTGGATGAGGGAAAGGCTGTGGATGTGGTCTACCTTGACTTCAGTAAGGCTTTTGACACTGTTTCCTACAACATTCTCCTCAAGAAAGTGGCTGCTCGTGGCTTGGACTGGCGTACGCTTCATTGGGTTAGAAACTGGCTGGATAGCCAGGCCCAAAGAGTTGTGGTGAATGAAGTCAAATCCAGTTGGAGGCCAGTCACTAGTGGCGTCCTAGTTCTACACTCTACATTTACCTGGGTTCTACACTCTACATACCTGGGTAAATGTAGAGCGTAGTGATATGGTTTAGTGGAGTACTTGTTAGTGTTAGGTCAGAGAATTAGGTGTCCAAGGACTGGAACCGTAAGTCAGTCACATTAAGGAAAGTATAACTAGAATAAAAACAATTTTGTCCCTTTAAACAGAAATTTCAAATCCTCAGTTGGTTCAACTTGCCATGAAGCTTTCTGTGCTCCTTCTTCTGATGGCATGTCTTGCTTCTCTTCCAGTGGTGCTGCTTTTATGTGGTTGTAACATATCCACAGTTTGATCCCTTCCGCTTTGATTGCAGTGTGGGTTTGGAGCAAGACAGTTAAAGATCCTTTACACTTTGCTTTAGGGGCTCATCTTTCCACATTCAGATCAGCACCTGATGTCCAGGTCAGAATGGATGCACCAGAACATCCAATGGAACCTGTAGTCATTCCTGTATGTATCTGTGAAGAGAGGACAACGTGGCAGACAAAGACTGCAAATATTGTCTTACCCAATCTTCCCCCCCTTACATGCATTTGACTCCCTAATGTCACCAATCCATTTACAGGGTACAGTTTGCCATATAACAATTCAAATGGGCTACCTTTTTTCTCTAGCTCTGGCGGTGTAGTGGGTTTACATGGTGTGGTGGTTTTACCGTGCTGGGCAGCTAAACCCCACAACCGCTCTCTCACTCCCCCTCCTTTAGATGAGCAGGGGGAGAAGTAAAGCAAAGAACAACTCACGGGTTGAGATAAGGATAATTTAATTAAAGGGAAATAATTATAATAATTAAATAAAGACTACCATGAACTAAACAATTTAACTAAGGGGAAATAAAAAGGGAAAGGGGAAAAAAGGGAGGAAAACAAACAAACAAAATAAATGAAAGCTATATGGAAGTGCAGAGGAAAGAAATTACTCTCTACTTCCCACAAATGAGCGATGATTGACCACGTCCTTGAAGCAAGGCCTCAACGCACGCAGCCGGTGTTCGAGAGGAGGACCGACGTCTTCTCAACGAGAGCCCACCCCTCCCCTCTTCTTCCTGTTTCCACCTTTTATTGCTGAGTGTGACACCACATGGTATGGAATATCCCTTTGATTGGTTTAGGTCAGCTGCCCTAGTGATGTTTCTCTCCTCACTTTTTTGCCCACCCCCTAGGAGGGTTAGAGAAAGGCCCAATGCTGTGCCACTGCTGCTCAGCAGTAGACACAACACTGGTGTGATAACACTGCTGTTCCAGATACAAGTACAGAGTACGGCACTGAATGGGCTGCTGCCAGGAAAGTTAACATTCCAGCCAGACCCAGTACAACCTCCACCCCTTATTCCATAACATTTGTGTCACACTCAGATCCCCATACTTTAGCATACAAGCATTCTCATCATTATCCCTTGTCCTTTAACAGGACAAGGATTTAACAGGACAGGATTAATAGGCAGGTGTATCTTTTCATTCCATAGGTCTTTCTTGGAAAATGTTCATAAGAACTGTTGATGATTAGGTCTTCATCTGCCAAAGTGGCCACTCAAGGCAGGCAGAGTTGGATATCTGGACACCAGCACCAGCTTAGCTCAAGTCCTTGTTGCACTGCCTGGCTCCTTGCAAAGTTGACCTGTCGTTGATCCTACAGCATCTTCCTACAACATATAACTTAGATTATAGATTAGTTTTCTCTCAATGTCAAATCTCCTTGAGGCACACACTTGATATCCCCATTCTTTTGCATGACCCACTGTCCTGGTTTCAGTTAGAACAGAATTAATTTTCTTCCTAGTAGCTGGTGGAATGCTGTGTTTTGGCTTAGGATGAGAAGAGCAGGAGCAGGGGACCGAGGCGGGCAGGGCTTTTTGTCCGGCATCGAGGCCACTCGGGGGAGCCGCCGGGACCCGGCTGTCCTTGCGAGGGAGGCTGACGAGGCGAGGGCGGAGCCAGCAACGTCAGTGGCGGGCTATTTAAATCAGGCGTTGCCACCGTTTTAGAGCCATTTGCTGAGGCGATCGGCTCCGGGGCAGACGTGTTCTGCAGCGGAGCAGGGGACCGAGGCGGGCAGGGCTTTTTGTCCGGCATCGAGGCCACTCGGGGGAGCCGCCGGGACCCGGCTGTCCTCGCGAGGGAGGCTGACGAGGCGAGGGCGGAGCCAGCAGCGCCCCCTCCCAGGCTGTTTAAAAGCTGCCCCTAGGGAGCGCGAGCGACCAGGAGCGCGGCGAACAGGACGGGCAAACAGGGCGTGGCACGTCGAAGGGCGTGGCAGTTCGCGCGGGCAGGGCGAGCGGGGGGCCCATCGTCGCTCTTTTGCAGCTGCCTCTCCCTTCGGTGCTTGTAACCTGCTTGCGTAGAACCTGACCATGGTATCGACCAGGCAGAAAACCGTGGCCTCCGCATCTCGTGAGGCATCTCCAGCCACGGTCGCCAGTGTGGCTACTCAGACGGAGGGCTCGGGGAAACACGCAGCCGTCCAGGTCCTGGGCTGCAGAGTGTGCCCCAGCCTTCTGTCGGTCTCTGACAGCAGTGGTGGGTATGCCTGTGGGAGGTGTGCCCAGGTTGAAGAACTGCTCAGCCAGGTAGCGGAGCTCCGGGAGGAGGTGAACAGGCTCAGGAGCATCAGGGAATCAGAGAGGGAAATTGACTGGTGGAGGTGCGCTCTACCCTCTCTGAGGCAGGCTCACGAGACTGCCACGGCACAGGCGTCTCCTGTTATGCAGAAGACGGAGGTTCCCTCCTCCAGCCAGGCAGCGGGAGGAGACCTAGATCAAGGGGGGGAATGGAGGCAGGTGCCTATTCGGGGTGGTAGGCGAGCCCTCTCTCTGCCCACCTCACCTTCTCATCTACCCTTAAATAATCGATATGAAGGACTAGAGCAAGACAATCTAAATGACAAAGTAGACAAACACCCGTCCCAGTTGGAGGGGGCGCCTGAGACAATGCGACCTACACGTCGCATTGCCACATCATCCTTCAAAAAAGAAAGAAGGGCTATTGTTATGGGGGGCTCCCTTCTGAAAGGGACAGAGGGACCGATATGCCGACCAGACCCAACCCGCAGAGAAGTCTGTTGCCTCCCTGGGGCTCGGGTGAGAGACTTTGCCAAGAAAGTCAAGCGCCTGGTACGGCCCACTGACTACTACCCGCTACTGGTCTTTCAGGCTGGTAGCGATGAAGTAGCAACGAGAAGTCCGAAGGCGATCAAAAGAGACTTTAGGGATTTGGGGCGACTACTTAGAGGATCAGGGGCGCAGGTGGTGTTTGCCTCTGTCCTTCCGATAGGGGGGATCGAAGCTGAAAGACGTACTGTTCACATAAACTCGTGGCTTCGAGACTGGTGTGACCGGCAGAATTTTGGTTTCTTTGATCATGGGAAGGTCTATGCTACACCGGGCCTGATGGCACCGGATGGGATGCGCCTCTCTCGGAGAGGGGTAAGGATCTTAGCTCAGGAGTTGGCAGGGCTGATAGATAGGGCTTTAAACTAGAGTCGAAGGGGGAAGGGGCTAAAACCAGGCGAGCCGGTGAAGACCTAAGGGATGGTACGCAAGAATCAGAGGGGCTGTGTGCCAGTGGGGTCCTTTGGTCAGATCCACAAGGTGCTGAGTGTAAGGAGACGCACCTGAAGTGCTTTTACACAAACGCACGCAGTATGAGGAATAAAATAGATAAGCTAGAAGTCCTGGCCCAGTCCCGCAACTACGACATCATCGGCATAAGCGAAACCTGGTGGGATGAGTCCTGTGACTGGGGTTTTGCGATAGATGGTTACAGGCTCTTCAGGAGGGACAGGCAGGGTAGGCGAGGTGGTGGGGTGGCGATGTATGTGAAGCAGGGGCTGGACTGTGTGGAACTTCAGGTCGGCGATGGCAAAGTTGAGAGCCTCTGGGTAAGGATCAAGGGACGAACGAATAAAGGGGATGTAGTTGTGGGAGTCTATTACAGACCGCCTGGCCAGGATGATAGCACCGATAAATTATTCTTTACAGAACTAAGAGAGGCCTCGAGATTAACTCCCCTTGTCCTTATGGGGGACTTCAACTTGCTGGACGTTAACTGGGAGTGCCACACGGCTGACACAAGCAAGTCCAGGAGGTTCATGAAGCACCTAGATGATAACTTCTTGGTACAGGTGCTAACGGAGCCAACTAGGAAAGGTGCCCTCCTAGACCTGTTGCTAGAAAACAGAGAGGGTCTGGTGGGAGATGTGGTGATTGGTGGCCGCCTCGGTCATAGCGACCATGAAGTGGTTGAGTTCAAAATTTATGGTGACAGAAGGAAAAGTGCCACCAAAACCTCATCCCTAGATATGGCGAAAGCGGACTTCAGGCTGCTCAGGGAACTAGTCAGTAAGGTCCCCTGGGAAACTGCTCTTGAAGGCCTCGATGTCCACCAGTGCTGGTCACTCTTTAAGCGATGCCTCCTAGAAGCACAAGATAAGGCAATTCCAAAATATCGCAAGTCAGGCAGGCGGGGCAGGAGGCCGGCGTGGCTGACCAGGAACATTCTAATGGAGATTAGGCGGAAACAGAGAGTGTTTCGCTACTGGAAGGAGGGCCAGGCGTCATGGAAAGAATACAGGGATGCTGTTCGTGTTTGTAGGGAGAAAGTTCGAGTGGCCAAAGCACAGCTAGAGTTGAAGCTGGCTGTGTCTGTGAGAGAAAATAAAAAGGGTTTTTTTAGATATGTGAATGGAAAAAGGAGAACTAAAGAAAACATAGGGCCGCTCCTTGATAGGGAAGGTCTCCTCACAGACGATGACGTAGGCAAAGCAGAGACGCTTAACGCCTTCTTTGCCTCTGTCTTCAATGCCGATGATGGGCTTCGGGACCCAGGGTGCCCTGAGCTGGAGGACCGGGACGGTGGGGATGACAAACTCCCAACCGACCCTGAATGTGTGCGGGATTTGCTACTCCACCTGGATCCCTACAAGTCCATGGGTCCGGATGGGATTCATCCCCGGGTGCTGAAAGAGCTGGCGGATGTCATCGCGGAACCTCTATCAATTATTTTTCAACGATCCTGGGAATTTGGAGAGGTCCCAGTAGACTGGAAGCTGGCAAATGTTGTGCCAATTTTCAAGAAGGGTCAGAAAAGACCCTAGCAATTACAGGCCTGTCAGTCTCACGTCAGTGCCTGGTAAAATCATGGAGAAGTTGGTTCTCGGACTTATTGAGGCGCACCTGGGGGACAAAGCAGTCATTGGTCCCAGCCAGCATGGGTTTGTGAAGGGTAGGTCCTGCCTAACTAACCTGATTTCCTTTTATGATAAGATCACCCGTATGGTGGACCAAGGGAAACCAGCTGATGTGATTTTTTTGGACTTCAGCAAGGCTTTTGACACGGTTTCCCATAGGATCCTACTGGACAAAATGTCCACCATACAGCTAAATAAAAACATCATACGATGGGTGAGCAATTGGCTAACGGGCAGGGCCCAAAGGGTTATGGTAAATGGAGCTGCGTCAGGCTGGCGGGCGGTCACCAGTGGGGTCCCTCAAGGCTCCATTTTAGGGCCGGTACTTTTCAATATTTTTATAAATGATCTGGATGTAGGAATAGAGGGTATTTTGAGCAAGTTTGCTGATGACACCAAACTTGGAGGAGTTGTGGACTCGAATGAGGGCGTAAAGGCCTTGCAGAGGGATCTGGACAGGTTGGAGAGCTGGGCGATCACCAACCGCATGAAGTTCAATAAGAGCAAGTGCCAGGTCCTGCACCTGGGACGGGGAAACCCTGGCTGCATGTACAGACTGGGCGATGAGACGCTGGAGAGCAGCCTAGAAGAGAGGGATCTGGGGGTCGTGGTAGACAGAAAGTTGAATATGAGCCAGCAGTGTGCCCTGGCAGCCAGGAGGGCCAATCGTATCCTGGGGTGCATCAAGCACGGCATTGCTAGTAGGTCAAGGGAGGTGATTGTCCCGCTCTACTCTGCGCTGGTGCGGCCTCACCTCGAGTACTGTGTGCACTTCTGGGCACCACAGTATAAAAAGGACATGAAACTGTTGGAAAGTGTCCAGAGGAGGGCTACGAAGATGGTGAAAGGCCTGGAGGGGAAGACGTACGAGGAACGGCTGAGGTCACTGGGCCTGTTCAGCCTGGAGAAGAGGAGGCTGAGGGGAGACCTCATCGCAGTCTACAACTTCCTCGTAAGGGGGTGTCAAGAGGCAGGAGACCTTTTCTCCATTAACACTAGTGACAGGACCCGCGGGAACGGGGTTAAGCTGAGGCAGGGGAAATTTAGGCTGGACGTCAGGAGGGGGTTCTTCACAGAGAGGGTGGTTGCACACTGGAACAGGCTCCCCAGGGAAGTGGTCACCGCACCGAGCCTGTCTGAATTTAAGAAGAGATTGGACTGTGAACTTAGGCACATGGTCTGAACTTTTGGGTAGACCTGTGCGGTGTCGAGAGTTGGACTTGATGATCCTTAAGGGTCCCTTCCAACTCAGGATATTCTATGATTCTATGATTCTAAGAGTGCTGATAACACCCCGATGTTTTAATTGTTGTAGAGCAGTGCTTATACCAAGCCAAGGACATCTCAGCCTTTCGCTCTGTCCTGCCAACAGGCAGGCTGGGGGTGCAGTAAGAGCTGGGAGGGGACAGACCCAGGACAGGTGACCCAAACTAGCCAAAGGGGTATTCCATACCATCTGACATCATGCTAAACAATATATAGGGGTGGCTAGCCGGGGGGAGGGGGCCGGACTGCTCGGGGTTAGGCTGGGCATCGGTCAGCGGGTGGTGAGCAATTGCATTGTGCATCACTTGTTTGTACATATTATTATTACTTTCCTATTATCACCATTGTATTATTATTATTATTATTATTATTATTATTATTGTTATTGTTATTATTATTTTGTTATTATTATTTTCCTGTCTTATTAAACTGTCTTTATCTCAACTCACGGGCTTCACTTTCCATTTCTCTCCCCCGTCCCAGAGAGGGAGGGGGGAGGGTGAGCGAACGGCTGCGTGGTGTTTAGCTGCCGGCCGGGTTAAACCACGACACCCACCAGGTATACCCTGGTCCTTGGGCGAAGACAATCCCACGAGTGGGTTTGCCTTTTCCTGAGGCAGGAGCAACCCACACTGCCTTCCCCATCCACCTTCCTATATGCACTACGGGAACTTTAGCTCCTTTCACAGTGTGTAGGGGTTTTGTTTCGGCAGGACCAGCACGGCTGTCAGACCCCCTATTGTTAACTAGCCAAGTGGCCTCTGGTAGATTTGTGTCCCATTGTTTCCACGTCCCAGCACCTAATGCTCGTAACATAGCCTTTAACAGTCCATTGTACCTCTCAACCTTCCCAGAGGCTTGTGGGTGATAAGGGATGTGGTACACCCACGCAATACCTGTGGTGGTTTTACTCAGGTGGGCAGCCGAGCTCCACCACAACCGCTCTCTCACTCCCCCTCTCCTCAAAGAGGAAGGGGGAGAAAATACAACACAGAGAACTCGAGGTTTGAGATAAGAAAGGTTTAATTAAAGGGAAAGGGAATGGGAGGAAAAAAAACAGAGACAAAAGAAGCAATCAGTCCACGCGGAAGCACAGCGAGAGGGAAAATTATTCTCTACTTCCCATCAGCGAGCGGTGTTCGGCCACGTCCTGGGAAGCAGGGCCTCAAACGCGTAGTGGTTGTTCAGGAGGAACAGCCCCCTCCCCCACGAGAGCCCCCCCTTTTATTGCTGAGTGTGACATCAGGTGTTATGGAATATCCCTTTGGTTGGTTTAGGTCAGCTGCCCCGGCAATGTCCCCTCCCCATCACTTGCCCACCCCCAGCCTGCTGGCTCTTGGGGGCTTGGAAGGAGTCCTGATGCTGTGCCAGCACTATGCAGCAATAGACACAACACTGGAGTGATATCAGTGCTGTTCCAGCTACGAGTGCAGAGTACAGCACTGTGTGGGCTGCTGCAGGGAAAAGGTGACTCCAGCTCAGACAGACCCAACACAATACCATGCCTCTTTGCCCAGGAGGTAACAAGATTGTTTTGGAAATGACTTCCATTGTCAGACTCAATTCTCTCTGGTGTACCATGAAACCACAATACTTCTCTTTCCAGGCCCAAGATAGCGTTTCGGGCCGTGGCATGGTTTACAGGGTATGTTTCCAGCCACCCAGTAGTTGCTTCTACCATGGTGAGTATGTACCATTTGCCTTGGCGGGTTTTTGGGAGTGGTCCGATATAGTCAATTTGCCAGGCCTCACCATATTGAAACCCTAGCCATCTCCCCCAGTTCCAGGGAGATTTTACCTTCATGGCTTTCTTGATTGCAGCACAGGTCTCACACTCATGGGTAACCTGTGTGATGGCCTCAATGGTCAAGTCCACCCCTCGATCACGAGCCCATCTGTAAGTGGCATCCCTCCCTAGATGTCCTAATGTTTCATGGGCCCATCGAGCTACAAACAGCTCACCCTTACGTTCCCAGTCTAGGTCCACCTGAGCCACTTCAATTTTCGAAGCTCGATCCACTTCTTTGTTGTTCTGATGTTCTTCAGTAGTGCGACTCTTGGGCATGTGGGCATCTACATGACGTACTTTAACATCCAGGTTTTCTACCCGGGCAGCAATATCTTGCCACAGGGTAGCAGCCCAGATAGGTTTACCTCTGCGCTGCCAGTTGCTCTCTTTCCATTGCTGCAGCCACCCCCACAGAGCATTTGCCACCATCCATGAGTCAGTATAAAGATACAATACTGGCCAATTTTCTCTTTCGGCGATATCTAGGGCCAGTTGTATGGCTTTTACTTCTGCATACTGACTCGACTCACCTTCCCCTTCCATGGCTTCCACAACTCGTCGTATGGGATTCCACACAGCAGCTTTCCATTTCCGATGGCTCCCTATCACACGGCAGGATCCGTCAGTAAACAACGCATACTGCTTTCTGTCTTCTGGCAACTCATTGTATGGTGGTGCCTCTTCAGCACGGGTTACCTCTTCTGTTGGCACTCCGAAATCTCTGCCTTCCGGCCAGTCCATAATCTCTTCCAGGATTCCTGGGCGATTGGGTTTTCCCATTCGAGCCCGCTGTGTAATTAACGCTATCCACTTACTCCATGTAGCATCAGTTGCATGGTGTGTAGTGGGAATTTTCTCTTTGAACATCCAATGTAACACAGGTAGCCGCGGTGCCAAGAGGAGCTGTGCCTCTGTACCCACAACTTCTGAAGCAGCTCGAACACCCTCATATGCTGTGAGTATTTCTTTTTCAGTTGGGGTGTAATTGGCTTCTGATCCTCGATAGCCCTGACTCCAGAAGCCCAGAGGTCGACCTCGAGTTTCTTCTGGGGTTTTCTGCCAAAGGCTCCAGGTGAGCCCATGCTCCCCAGCTGCAGTGTACAGTATATTTTGCACAGCTGGTCCAGTACGGACAGGCCCAAGGGCTACTGCACGAGCTATTTCTTGTTTGATTTGTTCAAATGCCTGTTGTTGCTCAGGGCCCCACTCAAAATAGTTTCTCTTTCGAGTCACTCGATATAGAGGACTCACAAGCTGACTATAGCCTGGCACATGCATTCTCCAGAATCCCACGAGGCCTAGGAAAGCTTGCGTTTCCTTTTTTGCTAGTTGGCGGAGACATTGCTGTTATTTTATTGATCACATCCATTGGAATATGGTGACGTCCATCCTGCCATTTTACCCCCAAGAACTGGATTTCCTGTGTAGGCCCCTTGACCTTGCTCTTTTTAATGGCAAAACCAGCTTTCAGGAGAATTTGGATTATTTTCTTCCCTTTCTCAAAAACTTCTTCTGCTGTGTTGCCCCACACGAGGATGTCGTCAATGTACTGAAGGTGCTCAGGAGCTCCCCCTTGCTCCAGTGCAGACTGGATCAGTCCATGGCAAATGGTAGGGCTGTGTTTCCACCCCTGGGGCAGCCGATTCCAGGTGTATTGGATGCCCCTCCAAGTGAAGGCAAACCGCGGCCTGCATGCTGCTGCCAAAGGGATGGAGAAAAATGCATTAGCAATATCAATTGTGGCGTACCACTTGGCTGCCTTTGACTCTAGTTCGTACTGGAGTTCTAGCATGTCTGGCACTGCAGCACTCAGTGGTGGCGTGACTTCATTCAGGCCTCGATAGTCCACTGTTAGCCTCCACTCGCCATTAGACTTTCGTACTGGCCATATAGGACTATTAAAGGGTGAGCGAGTCTTGCTGATTACTCCCTGACTCTCCAGTCGGTGAACCAACTCATGGATGGGAATCAGGGAGTCTCGGTTGGTGCGATATTGCCGTCGGTGCACCGTTGTAGTAGCAATTGGTACCTGTTGTTCTTCAACCTTCAGCAATCCTACAACAGAAGGGTCTTCTGAAAGGCCAGGCAGGGTAGACAGCTGCCTAATCTTCTCTGTGCTCAAAGCAGCTATGCCAAAAGCCCACCGGTATCCTTTTGGATCCTTGAAGTACCCTCTCTTGAGATAGTCTATGCCAAGGATACACGGAGCCTCTGGGCCAGTCACAATGGGATGCTTTTGCCACTCATTCCCAGTTAGACTCACTTCAGCTTCCAGTACAGATAGTTGTTGGGATCCCCCTGTCACTCCAGAGATACAGGTGAGTTCTGTCCCTTGGTAGCCTGATGGCATTAAGGTGCATCGTGCGCCAGTGTCCACTAAAGCTTTGTATTCTTGTGGTTCTGATGTGCCAGGCCATCGGATCCACACAGTCCAATAAATCCGGTTATCCCTCTCCTCTACCTGGCCAGAGGCAGGGCCCCTCTAGTCCTGGCTGGAGCGTCTGCCACTTAATTCTTGCAAATGAGAGGTAGAGGTCCCTTCATCATGGTCAAGAATAACATCAGCTCTTCTATTGCCTCTGGGGTACTGCCCAATAGAAACTGGAGCAGCATTTCTCTTAGGAGCCCCTCTTCTTGCTGCTGTATTTCCTTTCCGTTCACGTACCCGAGCAGCTAGGGTTGAAGTAGGTACACCATCCCATTTCCTCATATCTTCCCCATGGTCACGCAGATAAAACCACAAGGTGCCACGTGGTGTACGTCTTGGGTACTCTCTCTCTTGAGCAGGCAAATGCTGATTCTTAGTGGCTGAAGTATCACTCTGTCTAGATGGGGGGGAATATACTTGTTCCACGAACTTGTCAAGTCCTTTAGACAGTTTCTCCACAGCTGAGACACAGGACTGTAGCGGAGCAGAGAGATTGTCTTCATATTTTTGAAGCTGGCAGGAGACATCATACATTGTTGGTCCCATCCCCTCATCCCAGTGAATTGCTGCCAGGGTACTGGCATGTGCTGATGGTGCACTCCGCACAAATTTACGCCACATGGATGTTGTGCACTGGACTTCATCGGGGTCTTGAGGTGTCTGGGCATTGTCCAAATCACTATAAATCATCTCCCGCACAGCTAATTCCCGCAGATGTTGGAGACCTTTATCCACAGTGGTCCACTTGCCTATGTGATATCTAACTCATCACAGAAGTCCCCGTTAAAAAAAAAAAAAATGAGATTTTTCTCACACCTTTATTAATTTTGCATGGGAAGACCTCTGGCCATCCAGTGAATGTGTCCACCAGCACTAGGAGATATCAATATGATCCTTTTCTAGGAAATTCAGAAATTCCACTTGCCAATACTCCCCAGGTTTCATCCCTTTCCTCATCTACCCTGGCTGTTTGGAAAAGTGGGCCAGTGGTCTTTTCCAGCTTCCTTTGCCTTCCCCTCTTTCACCTCTACTTCTACCTTTGTCTCTTCCGCAACCTACTTGTCTGTCTACTATAGCTGCTGCTAAAAGTGATACCTGTAATTTCTTTTCCTTCTTCTCTTTTTTCTTTTTCTTTTTTTTTTTCTTTTTTTTTTTTTTTCTTTTTCTTTTTCTTCTCATTTCTTTCTTTGCTTCTTGGTTATTGTAAACCTTGTAGGCTATTTCAATCAGCTGAGATTGACATTCCTCCGATCCCCTCTACCTTTTGCAGATTTTCCTAATGTCCGGGGTCAACTGCCCTATAAACAGCATGTTAAATATTTTCCTATTTTCCTCCTCCTCTGCTTCCAGATCTGTCCACTATCTGGCCATTTCACAGAGGTGTTCAAAAAAGACAGATGGGCTCTCATCTAGGTCCTGGTGGACGTCATATAATTTAGAAAGGTTTTTGTTTTTGGTACCCCATGTTGAATCCAACAAAAGATCAATTGTCAATATTGTCCTAATGACTGTTGACCCCTGCTGGTATTTGGGTCTCACCTAGGATTTTTCTTAATTGTTACTAATTCCTCTACCTTTCCTCGCGGGTACCTCTGCCTTGCCTCCACCTGAGCTTTTTCCAGAACCATTCTCCTTTCCTCTGCAGTCAAAAAGGTGTTTAATAAAGCTTGCATATTCCCACAATTGGAGTTATGGGTAATCATAATAGTTTCTAAGAACTGATGCATTACTGCTTGATTATCCCTATGAGATCCAACAGATTGTTTCCAATTTAACAAATCTGATGTTGTAAACGGAACATGAACAAAAGCAGGTTCTCCCTCTGGTCCCACCACCTGTCTTAGTGGAGCATGGATAACTGGCCCCATCTTCTGTTGAGTGTGATGTGCTACTGGGCTAAAGTTGGAGTCACTCTGGGCCTCAGGAAAGGCCTCTGATGTCCCTGCAGAAGCTTCGGAATTAGGGGAAACATCTGAGTCCCTTCCCAAAGATGGATTGTATGGCAGTGATGCCGAGGGTACCAATAACTGAATGTCTTCTTGTTCTAGATCTGGATAAATTTGAGGGGTGTTACCTTTCCCTTTGTGGTAGTTTTACTCGGGTGAGCAGCCGAGCTCCACCACAACCGCTCTCTCACTCCCCCTCTCCTCAAAGAGGAAGGGGGAGAAAATACAACACAGAGAGCTTGAGGTTTGAGATGAGAATGATTTAATTAAAGGGAAAGGGAATGGGGAGAAAAAGAAACAAAAGAAACAATAAGTCCGCGCGGAAGCACAGAGAGAGGGAAAAAAAAATATTCTCTACTTCCCATAAATGAGCGAAGTTCGGCCACGTCCTGGGAAGCAGGGCCTCAAAACGCATAGCGGTTGTTCAGGAGGAACAACCCCCTCCCCCACGAGTTTTTATTGCTGAGTGTGACATCAGGTGTTATGGAATATCCCTTTGGTCGGTTTAGGTCAGCTGCCCTGGCGGTGTCCCCTCCCCATCACTCGCCCACCCCCAGCCTGCTGGCTCTTGGGGACTTGGAAGGAGTCCTGATGCTGTGCCAGCACTACGCAGCAATAGACACAACACTGGAGTGATATCAGTGCTGTTCCAGCTACGAGTGCAGAGCACAGCACTGTGTGGGCTGCTGCAGGGAAAGGTGACTCCATCCCAGACAGACCCAACACACCCTTTACCCCCTTTCTTTTTGGCACATAGCATAATATGATCTTTCCACAATACACACTCAGTCTGAATTTTTTGGGTCCTTATACAATGACATGAAAGTGCATCAACTCATACCATTTTTCCTCCTGCCAGCAAAATAACATCAATTTAAGGATCCATTTTCTGACAATTGTTCCCCATAGTCCAGTTTATATTGAGGCAACCACTGATTACAATATTGCCTCATTTTGTCCTTTGTCATAGAGTCACCACCAAAATTGGACCTATTTTTAAGGATGCATACAAGGAGGGAACGAGGGGGGATTTTGGACTAACCATTTCCCATTTTCCCTTTAGTGGCTGCTCACACTCAACCTTGAATTTGAGGGGTTTTATCAATCAACTAAGGTGGCTTACAGGTCTGTATCCTGCTCTTATTCCTGGCAATAATTTACTGTCTGCAAAAGCAAGCTAGCATGCATGAAATACACAGGTACACAGCCTGGCAATTAACACTTTAAAAGGCACAAAAACAAAAATCATGAGCCCTCTAGTCACGAGAGAAGGAGGAAAAAAATAAGGAAAAGGAGAAATTAATGTTTGGTCAAATAAAATTGTACATATATGGTATAGAAGTGCATTGAGTAGGTTGTGAACCTGTAGTACTCAGCCAATGAGGAAATGGGAGAAATCAGGTGTTGGGTAATAGGGAATATAAGGTTATGATAAACTTTTACTGTGCGCTCCTGTTTGCAGGACGCCCGCCATTGCAATTGCGAATAAAATAGCTTCACAGAAGACCCAGTCTGAAGAAAATTATTGAGATTTTTCTCACAATTTGGGGGCTCGTCCGGGATCTTGTCGCCTACCAGAGAGCTCTTGCCTCCACAGACAGGAAGGTGCACCCCTCTGATTTCAGCGATCGAGATCATGGAGCAGATCATACTAACAGCATATGAGGGGGTTCGAGCTACTTCAGAAGTTGTTGGTACAGAAGCACAGCTGCTCTTGGTACTACAATGAGCTGTGCTACATTGTATGTTCAAAGGCAGAATCCCCAGCTATACATCATGCAATCGATGCTATGTGTAGAAGTGGGTAGTGTTAATTACACAGCAGGCTTGAATGGAGAAACCCAACTGCCCAGGAATCCTGGAAGAGTTTCTGGGACTGAGAGAGCACTTGTGGTGGAGTTCAACTGCTCAGCAAGGTAAAACCACCATACTGGTATAGTAATAACAACGAACTGGCGGGAGATTCTGATTATGATCTTACCGGGAACCTGTACCTATACGACCATTAATCAAAACCAAAATTGCAAATGAACGAGATAACAATGTTTGTACTACAGCACAAACCACCCCTATGGATGAATTAGCAAAGTTGCAGGAAAAGTATTATATGCACCTGGAGGAATCTGAGATGGAATATGTGTCGAGTCTCCCTTGAGGGGTGGGGACTGAAACCTATTAAATGAGGAAGAGGCTGATAACCCTGATCAGGAATTCCATGCATGGACCGAGGTAAGGCAAACTTTACCGTATATTGCCTTGGGATGGGTTCGGTGAGACTCTTGTGTGGGGTGTGAATGAGATGCACTTTTTGTGAGAAGTGAGTGTGGAGTCCCAGTCTGTGGTTCTGTAGTCCCATGAGGGATATTATGCTCCGTATACTCCTAATATTGCATTGGAGGCAGAAGCAGCTGCTCCAGGAGGGGAGACAGGGACTGCACTTGACACTGACCCTGGAGAAGGAGCACACTCTAGGCTCTGGCAAGAATTAGAACAATATAAAAGAGATACTGAGAATTTCGCCTTCCCTGACACTAACAGTACTAACACTGTGTATCCTCTTAAGGAGGTTCCAGTGGGACAATGACAAGTAGGTTATGTGACCACACCCCCTTACCAGCAGAGAGGTTAGAAGTTTTAAGAAGGAAATGAAGTCTTTGACTGAGAGCCTAGCAGAACAGTCAGATCACTTTCTAAGGCCTAATTTGTATTCCGGGAGGGTGTGTGTGTAGGAAAATGTCAATCCTGAGCATGTTATTCACTGGAGAAGAATGTTTAGGACAGAAATGATTCGACTTTGTCCTGGTTTCAGCTAGGATAGAGTTAATATTCCTCCTAGTAGCTGGTAGGGTGCTATGATTTAAATAAGGATGAGAACAGTGTTGATAAGACAAGTTTTGTTTCAGAACAGTGCTTACACTAAGCCAAGGACTTTTCAGCTTCTTGCTCTGTCCTGCCAGCGGGCAGGCTAGGGGTGCGGCAGGAGCTGGGGCCTGTTATAAATGGCTCAGGATTCAAATTAGGATTAAATAAAAAAATAGGATTTA